>NW_014557929.1:521198-595026 GCF_001313825.1 Dinoponera quadriceps | reverse complement strand
CCCCCCCCCCCCCTCTTCGGGAAGTTTAGTCGGCCACTCGACCGCGCCATTAAGTCGTTCTCGTTCACTCTGGTCCGGTTAAAAGCGACGGGCAGATCGGAGGCACCGTTGCAATCCGCAATAACGAATCTCCGTCAGTTTGTCCAGATCGTTATCAGCTGGACAACCGGGAGTAATCAGGCGCGACGTTATTATCAGCGCGTTGCGTTCCGGTGGTGTCGAGATGGGTGTAACCAAGAGGGGGGAGGGATGTACTTCCATTCGTAAATTTCTAAATCGCTAAAGTGGGATGTTACGTTTCGGTATACCACACGTTTTGTTTTCACATCGTGTATTTGAAAGTATATTAAAATCCTAAAAAGTTGTGTATACCGAGATATATATATATATATATAGTGCTATAGAATATCAGCATAATTAGTATTTTGCAAATTTTGCCCAAACTGTATTAAGATTTTATCGGTGCATCGTGTTACATTTTTGAGTAAAGCCTCTTGCTTTCGTCCATCAGTGAACCTCGTTAATTAGTTGGTTATATATTTTGTAAATTACACAAATTAGTTAACATACAAATAATTAGTTAATTACACAAACATTATCATTGGATGAGGGAAAACGTTGATCCGGTAATTGCTTATGAACGTTCGAGATTTAAGCACATTTCGAAAATCCGCCACGAAATTATTCGTGTCTCGAGTTGTGAATGGCGCTCATCTCTCTGAGCGCACAAGTCTGAAGATTCGCGGAACGTGTTCCGGGATGTAACACTCATCTCTGAAACTGAACGCGGTGCTATGATTATATGATCGTGTGCCGTTAAATAATTAATTTCCTCCCGCCAGGAAGAAACAGCCACGATCTGACTTATGTGCCCGTTTGGAGTATAGTCGAGGCACCTGCCTGGTAATTAAGGCACTTGTTCATTAGTCATACGAATTACGTTCCGGATGGCTGAGCACAGCGAAATGGCCGGCTCGGATGATTTTCGATAACGCCCGGCTCGCTCGTCTACCGTTCCGCGCGTGCGTGTATTGTTGCTTCGAAGTAGCCCATTAGGTTAGTCATTAGCTGTTAACTGTTGCTCATAAACTCAGATCGATCGGGTGCAATCGATTAGATTCGGTCGCGCGTTTACCGAAGGGTCGCGCGTTTCCCGACCGAGCCAGAAATCTTGAAGTCCTTCCTGATTTGCGCAACGCCGAGCGATGGTTAATTAGAGGATCATTAAGCTGATTAATTAGTTAAAGCTGGATAACGGGACTTACGTAAATTTGGTCGGCCTTCGAAATTTCATGTCGTAGACATCAAAATGCCGAACAAGATCTAATGTTTCTCAAAAGCAAATGGCAAATTATCGTAGCTGCTAATCTCGGGGAGGCCGAAGACGTCAGACTGACGCCACTTTCATTTCGGTGTGGTTTTTTCTCGTTAACGATTACGGGGATGTTCCGTTCGAACCTTTCCCAAATATTAGATCAGAATAACAGGCATAAAAAAAGACAATGGGATCTGACGGACGGCAGTGGACTTTAGTGCTGGCTGGAAAATGGTGGTGGCTTTTCCAGGGCTAAAATAATCGGGAAGATAAAACGAAACTGTCTTGACAGAGGGAGAACGTCGTGAAAAAAATGTTTTTCGCGAATGATGACATTTTTCTCACGATAAAATTTTCATCGTCGATTTCGTTGATGACCGAACGATCGGTGCCTGTCGGACGCTTCTTTGATTGCGTTCGTCGACGAACCAATAGCTACGAACGAATCCACGGGCGATAATTAAATTTCTCCCGTGCGTGTAGACCGCGTCATCTTGATGGACACGATTTTCGAGCTTGTGCGGGTATAAGATCGCACTCGTAAAATTTGACTTTACGATGCCGTTCCTTCTAAACGAGTGCGGGCTTTAGATCGCCCGTCGATAAAATCCGCCATTAAGAGCCGGAGGATCATTTACCCTCTCGATTGTGAGCTTAAAACGATCGTACTCATGTGCCAGGTTTTTCAGCGGGTTTTCGAAAATGATTGATCGATCTGTGCATTTAAGACTGTCGATATCCCGCACATGTGACGTAAAAGTACTAAATTACCTTTAATGTTTCCCCTTCGCTCTTTCCTTCTCTCTCTCTCTCGCTCTCTTCGATGTATCAATTTTCATAATATACAATTACTCAGACGATATATACATCTGTTCCTGACAACAATCTGCATAAATAACAAAACGTTTTGCTACACTTGTGTAAATATCGCGGAAAATAATACAGTTACTGTTTCAACGCGATGAATATTACTTTTCAAGTGAAACGCTGATAATATTTTACTTTAGTCTCGTAGAAATAATATCAAACAAAATCCAGTCGCAATTTCTTCGTTTTGGTCAGTGCTTATTTATTTTTTCACAATAAAACACCGTCAATTTGTCAACGATACTTGTGAAACAGGTGACTCTTAATTAGCGTGCGCGATCTGACCGTGCAAAATCAAAGTATCCTTCATATACGTATATATATTTACATTTCGTATTTATGTCAGCGATTCATTGATTTAACGTGCCCGAGTCCGCTGGAATATTTTCGGGCGCGACATTTTTCGCTTTTCTTGATTCGAAGCAAACACAACGATTACACGCAGCACGCAGCGATATAGTAGACACGATATATCGCGACGGGTATTAAGCGCGGTAATGGCCGCTGGCGGATTTGTAAATGCGAGCAACGTGGATTTAACGCGACGCGTCGGGAATGCGTGCATTGTGAGACAAACACGAGCGTGGACAGCGGCTCCGCCCAAAATCCCTCGAACCCGCCGGAAGGGCCGGAGGCTTTTTCACGCATAGTAGAACAGAGGTCGTCGCTTAATTACGTCATACACTTTTTCCCACGTCACTCGAAGAGCGTGGAGAGCATAGGAGAGTCTTATCGTCGTTACAGTGGATTATCACGGTACTGCACTCCGGGCGCGCGGCGGCAATGCGCCGTATCGCCCGGGCGTTACTCGAGTTCGCGATTTCACAAATGGGTATCAACGTGCAATTTCTACCGAGGATATCGCGCCGCCGCCGGTGGTGAAACGGCAAAATCGATCGCCGTTTACCGCCGATCAGGTGCCGTTTCCCCCCTTTATTAATCCGGCGCGAGAACGTCCCGTAAAAATTCGTGCCCGCGCCGTCTTCGGATCCACGTCGGGATCGAGAAAGTGTTAAAATTGCAAGATCGCGATCGCGCGCGAAATCGAAGCGCGAAAATATCGGGGAAGGTTCGGCATCCGCTAACTACGTAGATAGACGAGGAAGGAGGAAGGGGGGAGTGACTATCCTCTAATGGGAGGTAATTTATTTTTCTCGATTGCGCGCAATCTGCGCGAAAGAGAGAGAGATCGCGGAGACGGGCGGATGGAGCCGAGAAAGAGGGGAAAAAGAGAAGCGGGAGCAGAAGCAAAAGTCCAAGGTGTCTATTAAGAAGTCCGTTGAATATTAACGCGACGAAACGTTTTCTGCGTTGCGACGCGCCGCAGCGCAGATTAACGGGGGGCCGATTATTAAAATATGCAGTACGCCGACCTAATTAGTCCGTCGACGAAACCGAGAAGGCGTCCGCCTCTCTAACTCCTCTCTCTCTCTTGCTCTTTCGCTCGTCGCCATCTTCCCTTGGTTTCTCAAAGGTATCCGCGAACTTTAGCACGACGCAATTCCGCCGTGTTACCTCGCTCAATTTACGCGACGGATCGAGTTGCCACTAGCACTTTCGCGTCGGTGTTTTTCATAAATTCACTTTTAACGAGATCCTCAGCGCCGTGGGTTTTAACGATAAGGATCCAGATATTCGAGGGCGTAACGGTTCCGGAACAACAGGATCTCGCTGATCAGCGATCCTCGAGATCAAGGTCGCGAGGTCTCAGCGACGGCAAATGGTCTAGATTTCGCACGCGACCGCTGATGCATCTCGGCTCGTAACGCTACAACTCGGCGTTTTACGCGTAAAATGCCGGACGTGGATGCGGCGTAACGACGAATTTCGTTAACAACGGCGAGATTAACGGGGCACGGTGGGTGAGAGGAAAGGGCGGAAAGGCGGAAAAAACGACTCGCGCGCGCAAGAGGAGAGCGGCGCTTACCGGGTGCGGCTCATTTACCGCGACAATTAGCGGTGTGTAACGCAAACGGTGTCGTTGCCCTCGTAACGAACGAGCCCCGCCGCAGCAATTCCGTCATCGTTGTTGTCGCCGGCAGACAGAGCCGGGGCAGGATCGTCGCCGAAAGTTCGCGAGTCGCGGCTGACGAGACGCGCAACCGCTCGTGTAACTCAACCTTACAGCCCTCCACCGCAGCGGCGGGGTGGCAAAGCAAACGCACGTGAGATTACGTACGGCACACATCCTCCGTACACCGACGGAGGGCGTCAGCGAAGACTTCCGTGACTCGCATTCCCGTGACGCAATAACGCCATTTTCGCGCACCACTCCGCCCTGCTCAGCCGAAAGGTCCTCGTGTTTCCCGGTAAAGGAGATCCTACGACAAGAAAAGAGGCAGGGAAGCGGAGAAATGTCTCGATTTATCCGCGTTTCGCGAACGAATTTATTTCGTTTTTGCTCGGACAGTACGATTATTCAAGGCGATCCCGACATTGTTTCACTCCTCTTTCAGGAAAAGGATCGTTAAATATTGTTTAATAAGAGATACCGAGAGACGACTAGTCCCGGGTTAACGTAGGGCAATAAAATCCCGACCGGGGCACCGGTTCTGATGTGGGAAACGCGATTCGATGTTTTCCCATCGCGACGAAAGAAACAGTTTGAGAAAATCGAGGTAGAGATTCCGCTGGAGAATTGCCGGTCCGGTCGAACGATCCGCGACTGCAGCTGCGGCGCGAGTGCTCTTAATTACCCACGGCCGCCGCCCGAACGAAAATAACGCTCTAGATTTTATCTCGGCCCATCTCCCGGCGGTTATGTCGCGGGGGCAACTTTCGAACGGGATCGTATCTCGTATCGAGTCGGTGAAAGCGGCCGTCACGTGGACAAAGCGTCGCTCGTATCCTCGTAATCCGTATTTGCGATCAAGGTTACTAGGATGGCTGGAACTCGACAGGGCGACGAGCGAGATTTCACGTGATGCGGCATCGTCGTCGTCATCATCAATCGAATTGTAAATTCATCGGCGTGGGCAGCGGCGTACTTCTGTTACGTCGCTTAACGGCTTATATGCTCGATGTTTAATTCACGAGCGCGGATACCTCGCAACAATGACGACTCTAGTGAAAAGGATTTGCATATCAGGGAACATGCGACGTTCCGAACGAAGGGTTTAAAATCTGCTGGTTTCGCAAACAATCGGGGCTCGTCCGGTTCCCGCCATTGCCGATCAAATATCCTGTGACTCGTTTATATTGAATCAAAACGCCTCGTAATATCGTTTTGGGAATTCGGGGATAAAAACCGTTTTTTCCCGGATTTTCCCGCGGATTTCTTTGGTTCCTTGTCCTAAGGGTACAGAAATTCGTTTGGAAAAATTCTCACCTGCGTTCGGACAAAACGTGTGCTACATTTGTTTTTTCCTGCGAAGGAGATAAGAAGGCAAAGTAAATGCGCGAAAAAATGGGGAGAAAATGGTTTTTTAACCAAAATTTTAAAATTATATTTTGCAATCGATACGGGGTGAGGTAATAAGTATTACCACCTTGAATATTTGTGCAATATGAGAATTGGAGAAAAATTATCAGAAATTGATAGCAATCGTCACCACTTTGGACACTCTTTTTGTAAACGTGAACTTTTTTCATTTTTATCTGGTTATAATGAAATATTTCCTATTTTCGAAGATATTCTAGGTGGTGATTGCTGTTGCTTCACGAAAATTATAGTCAATTTTGGTCTCAGTAATCCAAAAATAATATCAGCAAGATGCATGTGTAAGATTATTGTCGTTGACACTGTAATAACAATTATCAGAAAAAAAGGTTTCCCCCGATTGCAGATCTTTCATTTGTGCGATTGTAACTACAAATCCGAAAAATTTGTATCGTGCACGCCTATTAATCTCCCAATGTACTATTAATATGTACTCGTAATTTACAGTGCGGGCATTTATCAGTGTCACGCAATATACACGTCGTATACACGTTCCGTTCGAACATGACAATATTGTAACAGCTTTGCCGCGGCACTGATATCGCGTTCTGCGCATAATCATGCCCATACTTTCCCTGGAAAAGAAAGCGCGGCTACTTCCGCGGTCGTCGCACGCTTACGCACAAGCGCACATCGCAATCTGTCACGATCGAATCTCGTTTTCGCGTCTCCGCGAATAGTGGGCAAATATTTTCATCGTTGCGTTGCGAACGTCGACGACGTTTTGTGCGAACGAGATGATCACGTACGTAGGTGAACGCGAACACGTGGCGTATCACACGTACATACACGTGCGTGCGCGCGTGATCTCTTCCGCGTTGCGTAATTGCACAACCGCCGAAGTCCTCGGTCGCCCGAGCTGCAATTTCCTCGTATACGCGTACGGTTGGAGAAACCGATTACACCGCCGATTAAAAAGACACCGACGGTCAGGTCGGACGAAGAGGGGAAAGACCGTCATTGGAATTTCACCTGGTGCCTTTCCGTTTCTTCTCGTGATTTAGACGCGAGCGAATTTTAGCTTTATTACAGCGGCGCAAATTAATTTTCATAACTGTGAATTGGATACCCGAGTCGAAATTCTGATGTTGCTTTGACGCTTTCGAGAATAATTTGCATCTTTGTCTGTGTAGGCTAGTAAACACCTACCTTGGCGATACTGACATTAACTTCTCTCTTAAACATTGAAGTCTACAGATTTAATTTTAACGTTACTTTGAACAATTAATTTTGGCGCTAAAACAGCGAAAACGGAAATTCAAGACATCACCATCAGGTAATGGTAGGAATAAATGGTATTGTTAGAATTGAAATTGGATCCCTACTTTGCTATCTTAGTTCCTGCTGTGTTGTAAAATTAAATGTTTAACATAGGATCGAAATTTCGACTCGGGTATCACATTGTTTCCAATTGATAGCGCAGTTTCCATGAATATTCGACTCTCCGGCATGGCGGTCGTGAAAACACAGTACTTTTCGTTCTTCCTGTGAAACACATTTTTCAGCAAAATGTACATTTGAAATGAAAACCTAAATGCGTGCGTTTCATTTCCCATTTGGAGTGAACGCGAAACGCATTAGCGCGATAGGAAACAATTCGATTCGATCTTTCTAAACTTTCGGAGAGAATAGAGTGGAAAAAAAATCAAGCTGGCGTTATTATTTTCCCTTATTATTTTTATTAAACCTTGTATTATTACATATTATTTAACCTTCTGACGGAACCAATCTCTTCGTCGCGAAATGACGTGTCGCAATTTCGCTACGATCGTCGGACGTGGACGTTTACGCAATGTTTAAACCGATAAATCTCTCCTCGGTAAACGGGATGTCTCGTTGATACCATTTTTGGTGCATGCTGAGAGATAATCCGCGCGAGAGAAATGTTTGGGGAGATTTTCGAGGTGGGCGCATTTCGAAGGAGGCTGGTAATGAGTCACTCGGAGCGCACAGGTTAATTTATGAACGAGGAGATTCGAGAAAGCTGACGTGTGTTGGTGGCATGCATAGTGAATCGAAATCTACACGTCACTACTTTTGTCGGGCCGTCGATCTCGGAATCCATTAGTGTCAGAAAATTCAATAAATCGCCAAAAGATTCTCGGATCGACCGAGTGATGTTGATTGACAGAAAATTATGAATTAAATATTATATAAGTTTTTTTTCCCCCCCGAGTTACAGATCTTTCGTTACTGACCGCCATTTATCTCTATTGAGCAAACGTTACACAATGCAATTAATCCGTCCTCCATGTGAAAGGATATATTCTTACCTGCCGCCTAAATCTTCATTTTCGGCATCCCGGGATCGATCTTGCGCACATACTCGGTCTCAATTTACGAATTGACCTTTACCGTCCGTTTCACTCAGACACGCGCATCGATATTAATAGCCTTTTCATTCCGAGAAAAAGACAGAATTAATCAGAGCCAACCTTTCCGTTTTATTCGCAGACGACTGTCCGAACTGCGTGGATGAGCACAGCAGCAGCTTGGCGGCCTCAAGATGGACGATGCCGCTGCTGAAGTTGGGCGAGAAGAGATACTACCTAGGGATCTTCTTCAAGGTATCGCTCCTGCCAGTTACGTTGATTTATCTGACCGAACCGACGACCCGACCCGTCGGACTTTATCAAATTATTTCCGAGCTCGTAACTTCCCGGAGGTGGGCTTTGCCACCCTCGGACGTTTTACGGTGCATCGAATGCCCGGAGACCGGCGGCGCGGGTGTTAGTGTGGGTGTCCCTCTCTCGCCTTCTCTCTTTCCCTCTCTCATTCTCTCTCTCTCTCTCTCTCTCTCTCTCCGGGATAACAGTGTGACCCTGTGATGGTTATGGTACAGCAAAGAAGCTTGCGCGATAAGAGAAAGAGGATAAGACTCGTCGCGAGGAAGCGAAGTATTTGGCACATAAAGGAAGATTGAAGGAGTTCCCGGCGAAAGCGAGAACGCCAAAAATTTATCAGTCGCGATATCCGAATGCCGGGGAGGCAATGCCGCGAGCTAAATATGGATAAAGATACCTTCTGCGAAAAAGTATCCGGAACGATCGGTTCGAACGAAGCGATTGAACCGAAATCGAAATTTCTTTTTGCCGCTAAGTTCATGCGGACTTTCAGTGCTGTGTATCAATTAGTTTGTTTACGGCAGCCGTTTATGTTAGTCGATCCTCGGTACTTACGGCGATTTGTACAATGTCGAAAAAATCAAGAACGAAGAATCTGCCTCAAATGTTGCTTTCAATCACGATGTAGCGACAGACCGCGAATCGATCCGCGCAACCGTGTCGTGTTCCCTCAGTTATAACTCCTAAAAAACAGAATATCCTCGCGTCAGCTGAACTAACTATCCCCCGGATGCAACTGCAGTGATAACGCTCCTTCGCTGGTACAACGCGCCCGAAATTCGTTTCGTTAGCCGTTCGACGGCGCTTGTTTGTCTCAATTACTCCGCGTGGGCGCGGAACAACATCGACATCGAGATTCGCTCGCGACAGAAAAGGATCACATGCCACACACGTCGCGATACCTAATTGCGATAGCACGTCGAAGCGCGGAATCATCCGTCACGCGGCGACCTCGCGGTGGAATTTTCGCGACCGCCCGCGAGTTCCGATCTCTGTCGTCACGCAGGTACCCGAGTCGAGATTTTGCCACTTTGACACCCTTGAGGGAGGATTTCTGTCGAAACGACGAATTTTAGGCGAACTTTCACTTTTTTTTTGTTTAAGTCACTGGACTTATTAACGTCGAGTTTGACGTACACGTTTCGTTATATCTGTACAATGTTCAGAAATTTTTATAGATTTCTATATTTCATATGATCGATATGTTGTACGAGTCCATTTCGTATATTCTTTGTTCTTTAATAAGGAGAAACGATTGCAGCTCTTCAGTTTCCAAGAAACCGAGCGCGTTTTGGTGACCCAAATTCGATTCTTACAACCAGCAATTCTCTGTTTTCCTCGACTGAGACGCGTCCGATTTGTTCACTGTCTAGTAAATTCGACCGAACTTTTTTTTCCCCATATAGAATCAAAAGTGGAGCACAGGGCCAACATTATCATTCGACTCGGGTGGCACCGGGTAGTACCGTTTCGATGTCGCGCGAGTCTTTCGAGCGCGACATTCCTGCCTCTGACGTGTATAATCGCGTGTATCCGTCCGGCCGCCTACGCGCGCTCGAACACAATCGTATCGATTAGACTCGCCCTTATTACGGATGCTTGGCGGATAACACGCTTTTATTGACTCGATCCGGCCGCTATTAACACGGATCTCGCAATTCCGCAGATCCGGCCGGCGGCCTTGCTCGACGGCGATTTCGCTCTCGAGCGGCGGATGGTAGTGACGTAAGGGCGCTCGTTTCAGCGTGCTTTTCGCAACGGGGAAGCGGCGGCACTCTCTTCCCTCTTGACCCTCTACTTTAATCGGATCGCGTCGAAGACGAGCCCTCTTTGTTTCGCAAGCAAATAATGGCCGGGCCTGTTAATCGAGAGACCTTACAAAACAACTCCTCCGCTCGTTGCGTCCGGCGGCTGACTTTCCGACCGAATCGCCGGGGAGACGGCGAATTTTCGAGATCGCCCCTGGGACGACCTCGAGGGACTCTGACAGCCCCGGGGTGCCGAGCAACTTATTTCGACGAGGAAAGCAAAAGCACTCTTGGGGTGAAAGTCAAGTTTCTGGGTCGCACCGACGCCCACATACTTGCTCCTCCGCCGACCCGATTAATTTATCCGCTCCACCTACACGATGCTCTCTGTCTCTCTCCCTCTCTCTCTCTCTCTCTTTCTTTCTCTCACAGTAAGATGTATAGAGATATGAAATCTATTGTCGGATTTAAAGTGACACAATCAGATAAAAAATTTTCAGTTATGTACCGCAGTTCAATCGCTGAAACGGTTGTTCGGGTTTTCGTAGACGAAGAACGACGTTGTCGGCGAAGACCCAGTTGAATTATACGCCAAGTATCGGTTGACCGATATAGAACGATTGTTTCGCGACGGCTCGAACGTACTCGCTTTTATCCGATTCAACGAGAGTCGCGTCCGACTTACGGCGAATTACGCTGCCAATTGCGGTTGCTTTTATTTTTATGGGCTGTGCCGCGGCTTTTTACGATCGAGGATATCGGAAACCAAACACCGATCGCCGAGAGGAAGGAGGAACAGATACTCGAGATATTCCGCCGACAACCGAAATTGACCGGGGCGCGATATCCAATTTTCGTGTCGAATTACATTCACCTCCGCCTATTGAATCGACGTCGGTATTTAATAAATATCGCTGAATCCCTCCCTGCCATTTCTGCCTCCGCGGTATCGACAGCCATATTATTTTCTCAACGGCCGCAACAACAACACACACCGGTCAAACACCAAGCTCCCGTATTCCGTGCTCGTTTTTTCTCCTCGGGAACATCGAGCGTCCCTTTTTCCCCCCGTTTTTCCCACTCGCTGACCGACACGCGCTCTTGATGTATCGTTCGAAATTATCAGCTCTCGGGCGCGTTTATTCTTCACCTCGGCCATGCGAATTCTCGGAGCGAGCGGGACCGACACCGAGGAGCCAATAACTTCGCCATTGATCGTCACGTACGATTGCTGTTTCGTTTAAAGAACATGCAACGGGGGCTTAAGCGGAGCCCGTCGTGCACGAGTAACGACGATTTCGTGCCGGGCGGCCGCGCTGCGTGACGCGAAGAGGCGGAGAGGGAATGCGAGAGGCGATGCAACTGCAACGGCGAGACCGCCGGCTCGGCAATCGCACGACGGCGCCCTATTTATTGCACTTTATTTGCATTCCTGACGGGTTACGCGCGATTTTTCGCGTCCTTCGCGTTCCTCCTGCCTCCGTGTCCTTCCCTCGGTCGAATCGCCGCCGAAAGAACGTCGAGGGAGAAAGAAAGAGAGAGAGAGAGAGAGAGAGAGGGTGGTGAGAGGGTGAGAGCGACGTGAAATTCGCTGCCATTAACGTTGACAGAGCGAGAGACAATATTTACCGTGCTCTCTCGGATAAATTCTTCACGAACAACTAAATGCGAGCGTGTAGCCGGAGAAACGCAAACAGATAGAAGAAGGTACGCGAAGGCGCGAGATGTATAACGAACACACAAATGCCGGCAGGGGTGGCGGGTAATAAAACGAGCTGTCGGGCAGCGAGGAAGTCGTCTCGCGGGATGCGGCGACTCCGAAATTAAACGCGACAGATCGCATCGATTGGAGAAATGTGTCGTCATCCAGACGGAGTAATTATAACGACGGTGATCATCGTTGGATTTCACCTCGGAACACTAATCCTTTATTCTGGGTCCGAGCTCCCAATTCTGTGTTTCGGAGACGTCGTGTGGTGATTGAAAAAAGGAAACTCCGGGACTTTTTAATATGACACATAGAGGAAAGGCATCAAGATTGACCTGTCATATTATTTTTGGACTCGAAATTTCTGTCGATGAGAGATGTGAGATTCAAGTTTACGCGCATGGATGCAAAGTGCCGCAACATTTTCACTCGGATCGATACTCACTTGAACCGAGTAAAATATTTCCCAAGTAAATTGTCCAAGTGAAACATACTTATTTGGCCCAAGTAAAAATTTGCCGAGGAGCATCGGAGTAATTGTTTACTTAAAACCAGCACTTTTTTGCTGCGCACGTCTCGGAGATGCGCATCAGTATTCTAGGATTGACGAGTAGCCGAAGTCGGTCGATTTTCAAGGGGCTGTTCAAGAGCGAGCCACTTCAAAGCGTCGCGTCCGTCAGAGAGTTCCGGCAAGGTTTACTCGCGATTCGTTGAACGAGATTAATCTCTACTACATATACCGCGTATATTAATTAACACGGAGCCCGATTCAAGTTGGATTATGTTAACACGGAGGTTAGTCTCGGCACGGTTAAGACAAATAATTTACACAGGCACTAGCTACCGTCGGCGTTAATTACCGGCTATGTTAATTCGCGCAAACCTCGGCGCGTTTAACATCCGCGAGGATTCATTAGCAGAAGACGCCTCAAAATATCAACGAAAGGCAACAAAATTCCCGTCGGCTCGCTATAATTACTTTCAGCCCGAAAACTTGGCGCCCGCGTAAAGATGCCTGTCTACGCACGAAGATTCCGCTCGTCCCGGTAAACAGCTTACTTATACCGCGACGAGAGTTCTCGCGTTTGCTCGCGAGCGTCATCGCGCAAAGTGTAATAAAACAAACTCGTTTTATCAATCGAGAACAGCAAGCGAGGAAACGCGCGTGCGCATTGCAATTAACCGCCGATGATGACTCTGTCGCTTGGAAATTTCGGCCGAAACGATCCGCGGAGGAGGGAGCGATCTTGCTCGGAAATTACCGAAATATATGCGCGTATCAAAAGTCGCGCTTTCCGCGGGGAATGCGGCGTGGCTGTTGTTGCGTGTTTCATAACAACAGCCGCGCATTGTCGTTCCCGCGAGATTTCGGGCTAACATTCCAGCCCCTCGGCGAAGATGTGTACCGAACGCGTCCTAATTACGCGGATAAGAAACTTCCGAGGATCGCGAATATTCGCGCTCGCACCGCTCGACCGCGTTTCGCAACTCCTCCTCTTCTATAATAGTTGAATTTTGCTGTTATTTGTCAACGTGTTCCAGTGTTATGTTTTTTTTTCCGGCTGAAATCGATCTCGCGTCAACTGATATTTTGTCGTTAGGATGCAAAATAGGAGTAAAATAAACACTGAGAAAAATTTCCATCGGATAAACCGATTGAAATGATATGTCCGATTATTTTTGTATTATTTTGTATGTAATTGTATCGTCCGATTAAATGATGGATATCTTTATCCGATGAAGTTACCGATGGAACTTAATTGGAAAATCGGCCGCCTTTTGTATATCCGTAGTCATTTTCATCGGATGAAGGCACGACTTGATCGGATGAAATGATCGGACGTTGCACTTGATCGTCTGGTATATTCGTTTCTTACTTTTTAATTGGATTATCCGATCAGATATGATATTTTTCTCAGTGTATAATTTGCTTTATCGCCCATTCATGTATTCTGTAATCGTGTTGATTTATATCATTTATCAAGCTCCACCTCGTGCACCGTTTTCGACGGTGTGAATTAATAACGCGGCGTGAATTGAAAGCAGGGAAAACGGCCCGAGAACGCAGAACGCAGAACGTGTGTTAACGAGAGGAGAGAATGATGTGTCGCATTATCAAGAATGCTGTCGATATTCGTGGCCGGACACTCGGGATTCGCGAGTAATGTGTAATTGGCCGCGAAAAATTCGCGACATTCTTATCGGGTCGATCGAAATGTCCCGGTACGATTATAGAATGCAATTTTCTCGTATTTTATTTCTAAAAGTTCAATTTAATTTTTCACCGCGTTTCAATTTTATTTGATTCCAATCAGCAGGATTCAATCATACGCGAACCAAATATATCCGAGGTCGCCGTTTATAATTTTTCGCTGACGTTTTGGCAGCATTTGCATATATTTCTCATAGTTCATTTTGTATTTTCGGTATTTTTTATTATTTTTATGTGGACGTGAAGATATTTATCGTTTGGGAAATCAAACTGTCTTGTTTGTTGAATCAAACCTTCGTTCGTTCGCTTTATTCTAAAAAGGGAAAAGTTTGTTTCGATCGAGGAAATTTCGCTAAATCCAAAGGAATCTTTTTCTTTGTGTAAAAGGTGGCCAGTTTACCGTCGAAGACGGCGGGCGATCGAATCTCGAGCTTTTTGGCTGACGCAATGATTCCGACGACTTTCGGAACACACGAGAATCGCGATTCCGTCTTTGCCGTCGAGGAGAAACGCGTTGCGATATTTTTCGCGGTCGACTATACGACGGCGCGTTGCGAGGCAATTTCGCGCCGAAATGCGCTTAAACGGTCGCTCGCGCGGACTGAACGCGATGTATCGCGTTGTTGGGAAGCTCGAACGATCGTAAAGGACCATCGCTCCGCCGAGCCGGTTCTCGCGCTTTTGCAACGCGCCGTGGCCATAAAAAGCGCGTAATGTAGCGCGAATGACCGAAGTTACACGGCCGATACGTCGATATACATAACGCCGTGTAATATTCGAAATACCGAAATATACATTCGCCCGAGTTCGTTCATTCGTCGGGTTTCTCTCGTGGTGCATAAAACATCACGACGCACGAGCGAGATTATTAGCGAAAATATTCGCGTCGTTATAAAAAGCCCGAGGCGATTCCAGGGTTTGGTAGGTACCGAGTTGATAAATTCACCCGACCGAAGATACAGCGCGTACATTTCAATGTGCGGAGTGTATGCATCGAAAAATGATGAAATAACTTGGATCTACGATGAGATTTTGCGAAAGTGAGTTCCGAATTTCCTTCCGGCTCTCGTGAGATATATCGATTTCTGATTTTCCACTCTTACCCTAGAAAGGATAAGAGACCATTCAACAATAACGCCACACTCGGGAAAGGGGAAGAGGGGGGTAAAAGCCATGGAGCATGACATTAAGTGGATAACTGTAACTGTGGATGCGCGTGGTTATCCACTTTGTTTGCATTCGTAACATTTCATTACATTCGTCGGTGAAAATGTCGAAGCTCTGACACGATTTTGCGTTTATCGTAATCAAAATGTTAATTTTTCAACATTTTTCTCGTAAAAACACAACTTTTATCATAATCGAAATTATAAAGTAAGGTAATTAATTTGATATTATGCTTGAACACTTCATCTATTCTAGAAAAAGGCAGTAGCATGCAGTGTAAGAATTATCACGCGCAATATAATTATAAGCTACTCTGTGAGCAAGAGAGAGGAAGAAGGTAATTCCACATGTCGCATATAATATTGGAAAGGGACCCAAATTTATTATACTTTGTGACGAAATGTGAATGGAGAGGGGTTTGGGGAGAGGGGGGGGATAAAAAATATTCAAAAATTTCGCGCGATGTAATTGTCGAATGATCCTTAAAACTCTTTTATATATTCACCCTCTCTGTCTCTTTCTCTCTCTTATTTACTTATTTATATATCAATGTTTTTATTTATCCCTCTATGAACGGATCATTCTTTGTGGCAGTTTTACAACGTTTTCCACGCGGTTTCGCGGTAACACGTGCGTTTAATCGTAAAATTGAATCGTTTAATCGCCCGCACCGCAGCTTAACGCACGCCTCGAGGTTTCGCGAGGCGGCGCGCGGAAAAATATCTACCACGAGACCTAGCGAGAGACTTTCCGTCCGACATTCTTTCTCGGCGTGTACGAGCCGCCTCGTCGCGAGATATATTGCAGCTTCGCAGTTGAACGATCGAGCACGCAGTTTCGCAAGCGGTTTCGATTATTCGCGAGAAAATCTCGCCGGACGTCACGCCGGACGCTTCGCTCGCGCGCGCGCAGTCGTCAGCGCCTTGGCGCGATAATCTGGATTATTGTCACGTTGCGGAATAACAGGTTTAGCTGCTCCACCGTATTGCCCGGAATATATATGTATATATATATATATATATATATTCCCGATTGCGACCTCGCGAAATATCGATATCGGAGTGGCGATTATGTAACCTTAGCGTGAATATTAATGGCCACCCACAATATACCTGCTGCAAGTTATTAACGCGAATCAATCCGCAGTAATCAATCGACAGGCACACTCGTGTGTTACGTGTAATAATAACAGCGATGATAACAATAACAATGCCGTCAAGGGGCGGCTTACCTCGTCCCGGTAATTTACTTATATTTGCCAACAGTTCAAACGTTCCGCCCGGCGGTTGTTATTATTCCGGGATTTAACGCACGCACCTGGATTTTAACACTTTTCCGTAATCGCCTGTTCGCCGGGCGATTTAATCCACTATTCATACGATACATTATAAATTATTAATGCGTAAATTATTAATTATCCATATGGAACACATTGCGAATCATTAATACTCAATACGTAACGGTATGCGCGGCGATTATCGACGACAACGAGTCGTCGCGAGGACGCGAACGACTTTTTCCGAAGGGAAGATCGGCGGGGCGATTTTTAAGCAATATTATTACGGCAATCCTCTTCTGTCCTTGCAGGCGAACTGGTACAGAGCCTCGCAGTATTGCCGTTATCACGGGATGCATCTGGCGAGCATAGCCTCGCAGGAGGAGAACGACAGGCTCGAGAAGCACATCAAGGACTTCGGGCTCGGTCACGAGCACTTTTGGACCTCCGGCACCGACCAGGCCGAGGAGGGTACTTTCTTCTGGATGGCTAACGGCAGGCCGATCACGTTCGAGAACTGGAACGTCGGCGAGCCGAATAATTTCCGGTAAGGCTGTCTCACGATCGCCGACGATTTACATTCCTTCGGATATTGGATGTACGCCGGCGATCTGCAATATGATTGACGTAAATCATGGGTGTCGGGGCTTGTTTCATCGCGCGCGCGCGCGCGCGCTCGTATTGATTTGTTTCGGCCGGCGGCGTTGCTCATTATCGGAAAAGGGAATAAAATCATCCTTCGGTGGTTAAGAGATGTTTATCGAAACGACCGCTACCGAGTACCCAAAAAAGAGGGACGATTCGATCCGATAGCGAGGGAAATACAGACTCGGAGGAAGGTGGCTTCGATTATTTTTCTTTCGTTATTCCGAAATCGCCGCGAAACGCGGTCGCAGAGCGATTTATTCGCAGAAAGATTTCCGTCGCTCGCGCGAGACGCTTGTGAATTCCGCCTGACGGCGGCGGACTATTCGAATTCCAGATACGAGAACGGCGAGGAGGAGCATTGCCTGGAGCTCTGGAACAGGGACGGCAAAGGGCTCAAGTGGAACGACAGCCCCTGCAGCTTCGAGACTTTCTTCGTCTGTGAAGTGCAGTGATCAATTCGCAGGACAGGCCGGAGGGACTTGGACGTACGGGCCGGCGGGGTATTCGCGTGTCCTCGGGGTCGTCCTCGAGGAAGCTGCGTGTGACGTTCTCATCGGTCGTCCGTTCGTTTCGGTGGACTTGGCGAGGCAGAGAAATTTGACGTGACGTGTGCGCTCGGACTGGAAATGACGCGCGATTAGCCGCTCGCTACCATTGTCACGTTTCGCGCCCCGGAATTCACGTGCATGTGTATGAGAGTGTATGTGCGACTGCGAGCGTGTATGTGCAAAATGACGTCCGGTTCGGTCGGTTCATTTCTTTCCGCAAAAAGAACCGCCGGGGACGATTGGCCGATGTCGCATGGTGAAAAGCGATTCGCCTCGTCTTCTTCATGCAGGGGTGACATCGAAAAAGGATGTCGGATGCTCGATTATAACCGCCGCGCTGGGATCCTCGCGCGGGATAAAACGGCGAGCGATCGCGCACGGAGGAGTGATCGCGTTTTTTTTTTTCAGTTGAAAAATCGAACGCGTGAATAACAGCTGTGCACGAGAGGTCTCTTAGATTTCGATAAGTCGGAAATAGGGGTGATGTTATTGATGAAGCCGGTCACTTGCAATCGTCGAAGGAGCGACGGAAAGGACTCATCGATCTTTCCGTACGAAGCAATTAATTAATTAAGCAGAAAACGATCTCGGTTCGCGAATTTCGATTTTGTATTTAAAAGTAATACCAAAAGTTCGAAAGTAATTCAGAGCCCGGATCAAACGTTATTCCACTTAAAAGGAGGTTTGTAAGGTGAAATGGGTGTGATAAAAATTCGATGAAACTCGCACTTCGCGTACATTGAAATATTATTTAACTCATTCCTCGTGCAATTAGAGAAAAGATCGAACATTCCGGAGCTGAAATATCTGTAACTAAAATTGACACGCTTTATGTATATTTCTGAAAATTAACGTGCAATTTTCAATTTTCATTCTTAATATTTTCTAAGATATCAAGAATTAATTGTTTAATATTTTACAAACTGAACGCAAGATTTTAATTAAAAACCATCATGGTATTAAAGACTAATATGCAGACAACATGATATAAAAGTTTCAGACTCATTGGCCATTTTGTTTTAAAAGTACAGCGGCGTTAAATTCATATAATTTATAGTAATACTCGAAATATACATATACATATATTTCAACATTTATATACCTCTTTCTGTTACATCTATGCATCCCTAAATAGATCAGCCGATGCGTAAATATAGCATTGATAAGAAAAATAAAAAAAAAGTAACATTTTCGTATTTGTAATGTTGTGTATATATATATCTACCTCAACTTCGTCTCAAATTAACATTTATTATATAGGTAATGAAATAAATGTATAGGGGCGTAATTTGCTTGTTAAACACTAAATTTACGAGTGACCCCCTGGAATGCGCCGCTGGACATACGGCACTAATGGGCAATGCATCCTTAATTCATAACGGCGATGCCAAATCGCCGTCAAACTCCGTCCGTCCGTCGATCCTTCGATCACAGCGAAGTTCCCAGTTTTTGACGCATGGTGATAATACCACGTGTCGATTAATCAACTATCCAATGAAACGTAGGTCAACTTATATATCGTAGAAATTAACATGCCGTTGTTATTATTATTATTATTATTACACGAATCGCAACGTCGATGCATATCCGGGCGATCGTAATCGCTTGCGCGTGTGTGTCCACTCGCGGATATATCCCCACTTTTCCCGTGCAGGCACATCTTTACACAGTGAAATCAAATCAAGCGATTTTATTTAGCCGTTGAGCGACGGAATGGATTCGCTAATCTTTTCAAATGAGATTCACGGAACGGGTGATTGAGCGAAACTATTCCCTTCTATATAAGTGTACTAATTTAAACTCGGCCGTATTTTCTTAATTTCTTGTACTTTAACAATTATATTGACACACACATAGTACATAACATACATGTATATATATATATATATATATGTATGTATGTAGGTATGCAGACTGTATATATAATATGTATTTACCGCTGCACCTTTATTGTAGAGATAGTGACCTGCCGCGCATAATGCTAGTTGCTAGTAACATACGAACAAACCAAAAGACTCTCGCGATACTACAGCATGTGCGTCGATATTCAAGAGAGAGAGAGAGAGAGAGAGAGAGAGAGAGAGAGAGAAACGTGCAGTCGTTCAAGCACTTACCATGTATACTCACCGTTGAGATTTCTCTGTAAAATGCACTTTGATAGGCAGCAGCAGCAGCAGCACTCGTAACCGTTACCATTCCCGACGATCCTGAACACTCGTTGGAAGATAACATCGGGCCGTTTAACGTGCGTTTACGACCTTCGGAATATTAACTCGCGAATCCCGCTTGAAATCCGGGACTCGCGGAAAGTTGGAGCACGCAAATCTGGCAGTCGTTTCCGCATTTTTCAGATTCCGAGTTTCTTTCCAACGCTCGAGGTCCCCGAATATTAATTTTCTCGAATATCTGTGACACCGTGAAATATCTGGAATATCAAAAGATCTTGGATTTCAAAGACCTCGACTCTCGTTCTCCTGGAAACTTCTCCATCGAATATCTTTCCTTGGACTTTAATTCCCGAACTTTTCAGTCTTTACTATTTGGCAGGACGCGATGACTCTCGGGTTTCGCTGGTACAGCCGGGAACAAATTGCGCGCGTGTGCGAGCAAAAATATGGCGAATGCCATACATACACGTACGACATCATAACGGTCGCGATGTACATTAATTAGGTCGCGGAATAAGCATCGGAATAAGCATCGTAATAGATCCCGCATGGGCGGTAGTTGGCTCTCGTGGCAAATGAAACGCAAACTCATCGTTGTACTCTATGTATTCGTCAGAAATTCCAGAGGGAGAGAGAGAGAGAGAGAGGAGGGGGGAGGAAGAGGAGGAGAGAGAAGGAACGGCGTTGTACATGGCATTATTTAGCGCTGAATAATAAATCAAAACTATGCCCCTACGATGTTCTATCCTTGTTCGAGCATGCCACCGATTCCCGTTCCTTAAAACGTGTTTAAAACCTGACGATCGAATTCTCGTCTCTTTCCCGATCGCCTTCCTTTTCGTCCCTTCGCCGGTAAATAACGTACAGAATTTACATGAGTATTTTCATACGCTATATAATCACTGGGAATCGGTTTTGGATTGTATCCTGTGTCTCTTAATTAATTAATTAATTTGTTCGCTATATTTCGCGATAAACTTTGAGCCATGCGATATTATTATTCTATTATCGTTATGTATTATACATCAGAATTACACCAGCAGAATTTCGATACTTGTATAAATATCGCGCGTTTTCACGAAATAAATTTTATAAAACACATGATGGTTTCAAACGGCGAGAGGATAAAGTTTTCTTTTTAATTATCACGTCAATTGCCGCATTCAGAGACAGAGAGGGAGAGACGAATGGAGCGATGAGATCTCCTTTGTTCGTTCCGTAATGTTCAATTGTCAATAATTCCTCAATAGTTCCTTCAATAGTTCCTCAATCTGTTCTATCGCGTTGAACTCGGTGAAAAGCAAAAAGGCAAACAATTAATAATTAGAAAAATATTTTTACGGTAGAACGGACATGATGCTACGTGCCACAGGCTACATCACTATCAAAGTAAGAGAACCGCACCGCACCGTCAGTTATGTTTCAACGCGAGCGTTTTTCAGCATCAATCTTCTTCCGACCGAGAATGATTTTTACATCGAACAGCGCCGGCGATACGGAAAAACAACGACACGAAAAATCCAGAGATACAGAGCTATACAACTCTCGGATCGGTGTGTGTCGAAAGTTTCACAAGTTTCCACGTGCTGCGAAAATTCCGAGGATTTAAATCAAGAATGCGAAATTGATGTTTCGCTCATCGTGAGGCTATGTTCCCACTGGAGCAGCAACAAGGAATATTTTTTTGCTCGCTGCCACTTAATATCGCTTAATTATCCAACATGGGTTGACTTGTGGAAACATTTTGTTTACATCGAAGCGACACAATCACGGAAACATTTGGGATTGGCAGAACCAATTAGTAACAACAATCGCTTGTCGCGAGAGGACGGTCCTCGGAGGGAGAAGAAAGAGCACGGGGGGGGGGGTCGTTTGGAAGGATCCTCAGGCCCGGAGGAGACGGACGGGCAGGCCGTAGGGGAGATGGAGTTCGGTAATGAGAATAGCGTCGTTGATACGTAGACATAACGTAGCGCAAGGCGCGCGTTACCGTAATCGAGCGAAATAAATTACGTCGTGCGAGCTCGCATCTGCAATTTTCCACGGTGGAAATTGCGCTCCGTTCCGCGCGCCATCGAAGTGCATTACACGCGCTATAATTAACGGCTTACACGCTCGCGTTGACGCGGAGTCGCCCAAATGTATGTGTGTATGTGTGTGTGCGCGCGTGTGCGTGTTGTGCTCGTGTATGCATGAGAAAGAAAGGAGAACGAACGCGCCGGAGAAGGTGAAGAAAACGGCGGCGAAGAGTCAGCGCGAAATTCATTTCTAGCGCGCGACCGCAGCCGTTAAACCGCGAAGATGAAACATTCACGACTACACACTCGCAAAGAAAGAAAGAGAGGGAGGGAGGGAGAAAAACGTTGTTTGCCGGTTGTTTTCTCGCGTATTTTCCGCACGGACTCGGAAAACACGCGGTAACATCGTCCGTACCGAGTGTGTGTATATCGCGCGCGATAACGCGCGATCATTCGGCGCGACGGGTAAACATTTCCCGTATTTCGGCGTGCCCGTTGATTGGCCGGACGGAATTGCCCCAGATCATTCGCCGCCTCGTCGTTCGGCATTTGCGGCAGGTTAGACGAGGAAGAAAAGGAAAAGTACAGAAGAGAGGGAGAAATAGGAAAAGGAGGAAAAGAAAGAGGAAGGGAGGATGGGGGGGGGAAGAAATGCGAGGGGCGGGAAAACGAGACGCTTCGGCCGCATTTGGATCTGTTTTATTCGAGTTCGCCCGCCCCGTCCGCTATAACGAGCAATTTATGCCAGCGGGACTTTATTTAGATGGCAATAAATGCAGATTCGCCGGCAGGAGCGGCGGCGGCTCCACGGGGAACCGTAAAGTGTACAATGTGCAGCAACGCGCGTGTAGAATGCAGCTACGGGGACGCGTTGTTCTTTATGAGCGGCACGCGGACCCGCGTCGTAATACGGTATACCGCGTGAAATCTTTAGTGTTGCGTCCCGGTGTACGTTTCGCCTCGGTGCGTCTCGGGCATTCGGTAGGGAATTTTTCATCACGGGCCTTGCTGCACCGTGATCGCGCCGAGATCCTCTCTCGCAATCCCGCGTGTCGGTTTCGCCGGTCGAGGAAATGATCCACGATCGTTTCCGCGCTGGACAACACGGAGGAAACCGAGCGAATCTCGGAGGAGGCGATCCCGCGCGAGTAACGCGCTTCCGAGAACGCGTGGTTGCTGCACGTGGTGTAAATTCGGGCTCGTGCGAAACAGCAATCGCAGCGACGTATTGCTCACGGCTTAAAGAGGGATCTATTTTACCTGGGGATTACCCGGGCAGCGAAATCGCTCGGAGATCGAGGGCGCCCCGGCTCGAACGACGGCCCGCAAGGTACGAGAGTCGAATTGTATCTCGTTGGAAGACACCGGCAGTCCTCGGATATCACGACGATAATGAGAGAAGGTAATCACCCGACGACGCGGATCCTTACTATCTGCGTTATCACCGGTCGTTATTGCGATGGGCTACGCCCTCGCGAAATCGATGAACGTTAACTGCACTCTCTCGGTCCTGCCTCTCTTATCAGCGTCTGATGAACGCGCACACCTATGTTGCCCGTTACTGGTAATCCCAGCGGTAATTCGTCGTTTGCGCGCAAATGTGAAATTACCGGATACAACGGTTAACAAAGTATCCGCACAAGCGGACCCTGAGGATGCCGTTAATTTAAGCTTCATCCGCAAGGCGAAGCTCAAATTCGCCGATCTCGATCGAGTCAGGATGAAAGTTCAACGCGGGGAATGAAATATTCTTTTTCTCGAGAAACTGATATTTTTGAGAAATATATATTTTTTTTTCTCTGAAGGCAAATCGTTTCTACGCGGAGAAAAGTGCTGGATGAGAGAAGGAGGTTTCGCTGACAGAGGGTTGGCCGCGTGAAGGGGGAGCGATGAGCGGGGCTGATTGAGCGGCAGCGGTGTTAGTATATAAAACAACAATGTTTTATTGGAAACAACATACAATCACGTGCCACGTATGTTCCTTATAAGCCCTTATCGTTCGCGCGTTCCGCAAAAGCGCGCACGCTACAAACAGATACAAATGCTCGAAGTTCGCGGAGCAACCCCGTTCGTCCCCGTTCGAGTTTCGCTCTCGCCCGTTTCTCGCTCGTGCGAACACACGAACGTGTCGTCGTTCCGTCCGGATCGGACTCACCGATATCGCATAGGACCTTTTGTTACCCTGCCCTTTTCACCTTCACTCCCTTAGATCGGAAACGCGCGAGTACAATTTGCCCGCGTTGTATCTCAAGACGAAAATATAAAGACGGAAAGATACAGAGAGATTGAAAGTTACAAGGGTTTAGAGATGGTGTGAGAGAAATATGGAGGGGAAGAGGGGGGTGGAGAGGCAAATAAGAAAGTCTCTTAATTCGCCGCTCGAGGGTTCCATTCGCGAGGTTTCATTTCCAAGCGCAGCGCTTGTCTAAAAGGGACAATCCTAAAGGATTCTAATCTAGTCCTCGACGAGACGTAGAAAGACGGAAAATGAGGACGAGAGGATTCGTCGAGCGGTGGAGGAGGCCTCCCGTTGCTCTTGTTGTTGTATGTACAAGTACACCGACGAGTAGTATACACACACGCGCGCGCACACACACACACACACACACACACACACACACACACACGCGCGCGCGCGCGCGCGCGCGAGTCCATGTACCTTCTTTTTTTTTTCGTTTTTCTTCGGTATTATTACACATATTCACACACGATATCTCTAATTGCGACAGTCACAGCGATGTTTTTCGGTTGGCACAAAACGGCGCGCGCGCATTCCTTCTCGGCTGGCGGCGCCTTTGGTGATTTCATTAATTATCTAATCGCTAGGGTTAGAATTAAGTTTTCTTCCTCTCTCTCTCTCTCTCTCTCTCTCTCTCTCTCTCTCTCTTTGTTTTTTTCCTTTCGTCTTGTCCTTTTCTTCCCTTCTTCGTTTCTCTCTACAATGCGCTCCAAGGGCGTAGCCGCAACCGTTTCGATGCAACGATCGGCGGGTGAATGATTCGAATTCGTTGAATCTTTCATCGATTAACGCGAGTGCAGACACGTTAGGAATCGAGAATCAATATGTGACATCAGTATCACTCCGGCGCACGTGTAACTCAAGGGAAAAGATTTCGGCGGGTATATCCGCGTATATTTGGCTGGCGAGGATTGCGGAAAGAAGACTCTATGAACGATATTCTTCGGTTAACGATTAACGAGGAAAGTGAAATCAATCGTATCTCAGGTGACGAGTTCTTTGGCCGCCCGTGCAATTTCACGAAACAACTTCGTAAATAAGTGATGTACTTATCGCGTGTCGCTAAAAGAGTGGCGTTTCTTCATTCGTTGTATCGATCCTCGCGCCATGCAACGTAAGCTCGTGATGATCTCACACGCGAGAAACAATGAGAGAACGTAACATACATTCCTTTTTCGACAAACACACACACACACACACATACACACACATATATAATATATATATATAATGCGTACTCCGAGTGTGTACGTGTATTGTGTTCGTAGGCAGTTTGATAGAAGTGATCAATTAATTTCCTTCCGCGAAAAAGAACAACGACGCCCGTCTCCTCTCTCTCTCTCTCTCTCTCTCTCTCTCTCGTCGTTTCTCTCTATGTAACTCGACAGATTCGCAACGATACTGTAGTGAATTTTCCGACCGAACGTTTAATTAATCGGAACAATTGATATGATTCGACACACATTCGTCGCGTGTGAAGTCTTCTATCGTGGTTCCGTCCGAAAAAAATCTCTCGTTCGTTCCGATGAACAGGATGTTACATCTTGTTGTTGTTGTCGTTACACCTTGTTGTTATTATTGTTGTTATTGTAAGCCCGCTTGAATCGACCACCTGGTGGATCGTAATCGAAAGAGCTTCGGCTAGCGACAGAAAGTTTGACAGGCGAGGGACCGCGACGTTCGACGACGATCGTAGGACAGGGATCGAGGAGCGTCGTCTGTGCTCGGCTCGTTTAGTAGTTTCAGCGTACGTCTAGTAATTTACAAGTACATAAGGAGAACTCGCAGCGACTATACAATACTGGAAATTATTTAAGGCCGCTATTTCGTGTGTGCGCACAGTGTGATTTCTTGCGGGGCTTCGGAATTTTCTCTCTCTCTCTCTCTCTGACTGATGAATCGATGTCGATGGCAACCTTTTTCTTTGTGCGTCGATCACAACGTGTGGTCACTCGCGTTAAGGTAAAGCAAGCTCAAACTGCGGCACGACTGACGTGAAACGGACCACGGTGAAACGTGCTTTAGGAGCCGTTGAGCGTGATAGAAATTAATCGACGACCGGCCCTCGTGAGCAACGTAATCGCAATTAACGAACAAGTTACCCTCTCAGGCATCGGACTATAATACTGCAATTTTCACCGTTCACCGTGGTCGTCAATCGCAAAGTCGCTAACTCGCCGACGCGATCCAACTCGAACCACCCTTCCGTGTACAAACGTTTCGCATTAGAACGGCGCAAGTCGCATGAAATCGCGTGAGTCGCGAGAAATACAAACCCACGCTGCTTTCGCGCTTCGGAACCCTGTCGTTCGCCACGTTGCCGATTCTCGATCATGACCCAGGAAATGGAGAGGGAGGGGGGCGGAGAGGATTTTACATATATGATAAACGCAAATCGATCCGTGGCTCGATTCCCTGGTCGATTTCGTTTGCTCGCGCCGACCTAAGGACCAGCTCGAAGTTAGGCAGTGTAATCGGCACCAGGACTGTTTTATCACCAACATCATATCCGACGTAAAAGGCCCGGTGTATACGGCATATAGAATATACTCATATATAAAATGAATTGATCGAATCGTGACGCGCCGGTTCGGCCGATGGATCACGCTGACTCGATTACACTCCGATCTCCGGATTCATGCTCGAAGAAGCGACAAAGCACGTGCGAAATGTAACAGCATAAATACGTAACGACTTTCTCGTACTTTAGCGGCACAATTCATTTGGCCAATATCGGCCACTAATCGGGTTCCGATGTTGACTCACGCTTGTAAAATAGCCGATGAAGCTTGCTTGCGTAGCTTGACGGCAGATTGGCGGTAGAAACCGAGCTGGATCTGCAGTATGTTTCGCTGAAATTTCAATGGTTATGAAACGACAGATCCCAGGTAACAATGTGACGCCAAATGACGTATTAATAACGTCAATAATGCGTCATCAAGACGTCTTTAGACGTCATCCTGCTATCTGAGAACCTACTCGGTTTCTATCGTCGATCTGAACCAACGTATCGCTGATAAATTGTGCTACTAAAGTGGGGGCTTTATCTCCGTCACGCACGTAGGTGTGCGAAATGCGGTGTATCGACACCGACGCACAATTTTCCCCATCGGCGTCGATCGATCCGCGAATCCGAACAATCGCGATCGCTTCGTCTCACTTATCGGCTAATTAAGTCGACGGGTCGTCGCTGATCGTCGCGAGTAACGAGTATACAACGCAGAAAGAGAATTCAGAGGGTTCCGCCGAATTTTACGCTGTCGTAGGAAATAAATGAATATACAGGATGTTTCTTGAGTACCGTCCAATATTTCAGAAGCTGATTTTTGAGCTCGCTTTGTACAGAAGTGGACACACGTTCGTACGAACTTTTCTTAAAACGTAAAATGACTTCAAAGGTCGATGATAAATTCCTGAAATATCGGACAGTGCTCGAAAAATATCCTGTCGTCTTCGTCACGACTGCACAAAACTCGCGGTGTCTCTCTAAATGATTCCCTTCCGAATTCAACGGCGCGAGGAAACTATTGTCACACACGTAAGCACGTTTCATTCACGGGGAACTTCGGCTCGTGGAGAAGACAATTTGCGCGTTCCAACGACACCCCGCGGTGGGTGACGGTGCACACACGTCTCTATGACGGGAGAGGGCGAAGTGAGTAGAGAAGAGGACGAGAGGAACGCAGAGGGGAAGAGAGCGCGGTCGCTCGAGTGAGTCAACATAATCGGGAGCTCACCGAGCACGTGGCTGCTGATTTATTGACGGCTGAGACCGTTTCGCTGTTGGGGTGACCGAGAGAGCCGCGCGTGCGAAGGGTGCTCGCGTATGCGACGCCATCGCGGGTATACGAATGCACGTATTGACCTAAAAGCACGAGACTCTCTCTCTCTCTCTTTCTCTTTTTATCTCTTAGAGCTCAATCGTCACGCATTTCCTCGCCTGTACCATTTGGAATTTCCGCTCGAGGGTCGAGTCCGTTCCGCACGGTCAATTTACCGCGGAAACTTGCGACTTGTGCAAGAACGAACGTCCCGTGCCTTGCATTCGCGAGAGAGAGGCCTGGGTGTGTACGTGGGTGTACGAGGCTATCTTACTTTGTTAGAAGCTTAATTAGAATTATACGTAACGCAATCGCTTGGAGCTGGCAGTATTGGCGTAGTCGGGGCACTCAAATATTGCGTATATATCCGCATATCTCCGCGTTTTCGTCCGTTCTCCGAAAGAAAAAGAGAGAGTGAGTGAGTGAGTGAGAAAGGGGGGGGGGAGAGAGAGAGAGAGAGAGAGAGAGAGAGAGAGAGAGAGAGAGAGAGAGCAATTCAGAAGAATACAGTTGCCGGCGTTCGAGGAAACGGAATTTTCAGCATTCCGGAACGTTCTGAAAAGCGAGGACCGTGACATCGAAGTTATCACGAAGCACGGAAGATTATCATAGGAGCGTTATAAATGACGGTTTACACGCGCGTGAGAATTCTTCACGAGATCACGGGCGAGTGGAGAAACAGAAAATCATCGAGGTAAACGAGAACGCCGGCTCGAAGCATTCCGCGCTGGAAGGTGATATCGGGGAATTGAAAAGAGAACGCGATCTTCTCGAGGAGAGTTTCCGGCTCGGACGTTTTCCCTTGGGCGCGTACGATCGCACGTGCGAAAACACATCGGAACGTTTACGCGAATGTCCGTGTAGACTCGAGCGACCCTGCCGGCTCCATTATTATTATGGCGCGCACCTCTCACCGGGGATAATTATTTCGCACTTGACTTAACAACGTAACACTTCCTTTTATCTTTAACAACAACAGTAACAACATGTTTCCCGATAGCAATGTATTTTCTCTTAAAATTCTCCGAAGAGGGGAGGGGACGGGGATTCGCCTCCCGGCCCATCCACACACGCACGTCGCACAATAATTGAGAACGGATAATCAGTGTGACTCTCCACAAGAGCGGATGGGATGCTGCGGCGGAATTAATCGCGAGCGTCTCGACGTATCCTCGGCGTAGGCACCGTCTCGAAGCACGCTCCGATTTTTGTCTTCCTTTCCTTCCTTTTCTCTCTCTCTCTCTCTTCATACGGCGAACAACTTGACAACATGCAATGCAAGCCCGGAAAGCACGAGTTGGTAGAAGCGGTGCTTAACAAACGCGAATAAACTTAACGAAATCTCTTCGAGTACAACCGTGAATCTCATTGTGAAAATATACATTAGAATTTTTATATACTCAATGATATATAATTAACGTAAATTATTTATACTATATGGTGAAAACACGCGATGATGACGCGTAGAACATTTGGAAAATGTTCGTGAATCGCCATCCGGGACTTGGAAAATTTCGCCATTGTGTAATGAAAATATTTCTACGAAACTTTAGTCTGAAAATTTTCAGGACATTAGTCTAAAAACTTACATGTTCTCCGGGGTTTCTCGAATTAAATATGAAACAAAGAAACTGGATTTGAATTTCTCCCGGCAAGTTTCTGCGGTTCTTCCGTGAATGTTCTTCCACGTTCATCATCATAATTTTTGAATTTATCCTGTGTAACGTTGCGACATAATATTTCGTGTTTCATCATCTAATTTGTCGAAAAGGAACACTGTGGCCTGCAGTGCACTTTATAGCTCATACGGATCAATGCGATTATGTACAGCGACGTAAAGTCTTAAAATCTTAACGCTAATTCTCGATCCCGATGCGCTCAAGAAACTCGATTCCGCTCTCGTTCGTTTGATCTCGAGTTAATTGCCATCCGGATGCGGATTGCCAGGACGTCGTGTCGAGAATAGCGACAATATATTCTGCCGTCTCCCAACGATATATCAAACATCCACGCGATCTACAAAAATCTATATAGAGGTTCTCAAAATATCTGAGGAACATACACGAATAATAAGTGCTGTCGACTGATCGCGCTTTCCTGCACACTCGATATAAATCGCAGTTTCAGGCACCGTTACATGTAATAGTAGTAGATATAAAATATTTTCTTGTTTCTCCTTCTTTTTTTTCTCTCTCCACTTTTTCACCAATTCTTCGTTTGTGATCTTTTTGATTCGCTGCATCCGCGCTGTCACGCCGGCACGCTACTTTTTGCGCAGTTTTGTTTTCTTCTATTTGTTTTTTTCTCCCCGGTTTACCCCCATTTTTCGATCTCAGATAACGAGTCCTGACACTCCGCTATACGCACGCGCATTATGGCTCGATTTTTATCCCGTATTTATATATTATTTCTTGTTTGAGCATATTACGTCCTCAAAGTAAGTTCTTCTTTAGAATATTTCATTGTTGACAATATTAAATATATATATATATATATATATATATATATATGTATATATATGTATATATATATATGTGTGTATGTATATGCATCACATACTATATTTGTTATATCAACTTCATTTACACTAACTTTTTTTTATCCGACACATATGCTTATACATATCATGTTTATCTCGTATGGTACACATTGACATTTTCCACCAAGATATCGATTAAGTTTTTCAGTTTGTTCTGGACTCTCCCATTACACGTCGATCATGACCGCGTCGACGTGTAATCACTGTGTACGACACTTGTTTGGAAACTGACTGACGACGAGTTCGTACAAAGTGGAATGCGCGTTCCTCTTAAAAGACTTAGGAATTTCATAACTATCTATTGCATTGTTGGTGCCTGAATAAATGTGTGCCTTTACCTACCGCGAGTTATCTTGGTTCCAGCTATCGTCACACTTAACATTTCATCGAATCTCTCCAATTCTTCTGCTCACACTCCGACCTTTAAACTGATAAAATACTTCAAATGAAATCCAGATCTGAAGTAGCGCGATAAGAACACAAAGAAGATAAAGAGATTCAACTGAGGTGAGAGAAGCATGTACTTATAAATTTCTTAGAGGAAGTTTGTTTGCAAATTATCGACTCGCGATTGCCAACACACACACACACACACACACACACACGAATATTTTAAAAAAAGTGAGAGACTTGAGAAAAAGGAAATTACATGACTCGTGAAATATAATTCTCTCTGGAGATATTTTCCCAAGGACAATTCTGAGCTCGGCTTTGCTATCGTCGATCGACTTCCACGATCGGCCGTACTTCGCAACGCGCCTCACACCGGCTTCGCTCGATCATCCGGGCGCGCAGATCGCGGGTCGCGTCCAGGCGATTTTAGGCACAAATTGAAATTTCGAAAAGAATCTTTGCACGTGCACACGATTACGCGGGCGCGCGGCACGCGACGACTCGGTCGTCGGTGGCGCGTCTTATTTTATTTTCCTTCTCTCTATCTCTATCCTTTTCTCCTTTCTATCTTTCCTTTCTTACCAAACCCCGTCGAATCCGAACACCAAGATCCGACGGGACTCGATCTCCGAGTGATCCTTCATGAACATCACAAGGTCCACCGGGGTTTCCGCGGGTCTACGACGTTCCCTCGCGGCATCGGAGGACGCGGCCGACGCGGGAAACGTTCTCGGGAACGTAACGCGAGTGTCAACAAGTGCACTTCCTCGAGTTCACGGTGATCCTCGAGTCGTGTGGCTTCTTCTTGGTCGCTGCTCGACCCTCGATCGTCGACAGGCACTGACGTTCTTCCTCCTCCTTCTCCTCTTGTCCCTCGTGGGTTCCGTCGCGGGTGTGTGTGTGTGTGTCCGCACGAGCGCGAAAACAGTCTCGAGGATTGACGTCGGAGGTCCAGCGATTCTTCGAGCGAACGAGGGTTCGATGTGTGGCGTGGGAGGGGCTCGTTGTTCGAGGCAGGAGCGCGACGCGATCAGTTTTCAGATCGCGCCGTTTCCGGGGACTTCGGGGGCCCACCAGTCCGTCCACTTCCGCGCCTCCGCTTCCGGTACCGCGCGGTCGGGCGACTGACGCCGATCCTCTTACGATCACAGAACTGTCTCGATCTCGGCGATCTCCGTCCTGGCCGTATTGTTGTCCGGAATCCTGCGGCAGACAGTCGGCAGTTTATTCCCGCGAACGCGCAGTCCCTCTCGCGATATTTTCAAGTTATGGGAAATGGAATGATCGATGCGTTTGCAAAATGTGACGAATTGTTTTTTTTAGGTTTCTCTATGTTCGCTTACAGCGGTCCAGTTATCTTTCTATGTAAAACAGTAAAAAAATATGAAGTTGACCTTAAAATGATCTTGAATTACTGACCATACGAAGGGGTAAAAGTCATTAATTTATACCATCTTCCAAATCCTACAACTTTTGTCTGAATTATTTTTTTATCAATTGCTTCGTTCCCGAGATATTTCACATTAAAACAGGATATATTATATAAAGGGTTATACTTTGTTACCAGCGAATAAACAAAAACTTCGCTGTTTTTCCAATATTTGGAGAACTGTAGCGCGTAGCTTGAAGCGTGATGAATTTCGCGTTGTTACGTAACGCGTTATTTATTAAAAGCAGTGGCCGCATATTTGACACGCGTAAACCAATTTGTAATAATATAATCGGAGCAGAGAAAAGTGGAAGGTCTCATTTCGCAGTGAGATTTTACCGAACTCTCTTACTACCGGACCTTCATATTTCACCTCGCGTTCCTCTGCAGTGGATTAAGGCGCGTTTGAACGGACACTTCGTGCCGATTCCTTGTTTAATCCCTCATCGTTCTCACCTGTAAATCTCCGTGGGCAAGAACCTATCAGGCAAGTACTCCGTGCTGACCACGTGGTTTCTGCTCATGTCTCTCGGACGGGCGACCTCGACGGCGTCGATGTACCTGAATATAAACGATCCGGGGGTTACGTCTTCGCCGTGGCGTGACGACGCGAGAGTCGCCTACAGGTGTATAAATAAATAAATAAATAAATATATATATATATATATATATGTGCGTGTACGTACATATGTAATAAAATATGTATATAAAGTTAAAACTCGTTCATGCTCCCCCGGTCTTTGTCCTCCATCGTCCTCGCCACGGCCCTTTCTCGATATATCCATATATGTATATATATATGTATGCATATATATGTTCCCGCAACCCCCCGAATTAATTTCCTCTGCGCGTCCTCGTCATCGTCGTCATCGTCGTCTTGCTGTCGTCCCGTAGGCATTACAGGTTAATCGATCAATCGCCACCACAGGTAATTACCTATAATATGCGTCTCGCAGGAGCACCGACGCCGGTGTCGGCCACCTGGGAGAGAGCGATCCCCCCCTCGTGTACTCTCCTTTCGCATGCTCCATGCTCTTCGGGCACATTAAAATAAAGAAGTCCGTGATACGTAATAATAACAATTAACGAACGTAAGAGAAGTTGTGTGAGCGAAAGATATATATATATATCGATATACTTGTGTGTGATGCTTCTATATATGTATGTATATGCAGATCTACGTGATCTACTTGATCTACTGAAGCGAAGCGGCTATCAGCCTCTACGGTCCCTGTAATTCTACCTATTGATCTCTCTAAGCAAGGTCTGCCGTCGTCGTCGATCCGCGTGACGCTCGGCGTCTCTCGCCCTCTCCCTCTCTCTTTCTCGGTCTTTTTCTCTCTCTCTCTCTTTCTCTCTCTTTCTCTTTCTTTCTTTCTTTCTCTATCTTTCTCTTTTCTCTTCTGCCTCTCTTTCTCTGTCTCTTCTTCCGTCACATTCACTTTTTCCCGATTATAGAAAAAGAGTGGTCGCGGGGAACGGAGGTCGCGCGATTTTAACGAAACAACAGAGCCTCGCGGGATCGCGCCGAGTCGTGATCGCCGGAACGATCTTCCTCTACACCCTGGGAGATCGATCGCAGCGACGTAGGAACACGTGGCTGCATTCATTAAGCGTGAGTGGCGCGATCGGTGTGACAATAACGCGAGCCAACATTTCTCGGCGTCCTTCACCGTTTCGCACGGGAAAAAAGAAACTAGCTCCCACAGGTAAAAACTAAATTTCCCTTGTATCATATGGATAGTTAGTTTTTAGCTGCGGGAGCTGATTCGTTTGTTCCGTGCGAGTAGAGGCAAGAGTTACTCTGTCACGGTTACCCTGTAGTGGCGATGCGTCCTGCGACGCGACGTTTTCCGACCGGTCGAAAGGAAAGGAGAAAAGCTTCCCTCGAAAGAGGAAGACAGCCGATAGGCGACCGACGGTGGCAAGTAAACAGTGGTGCTGTCAATTTCGACCACCCGGCTGTCAATCTGAATGACAAGATGCCACACAATGCAGCGCCGCCGGCAGGAGCTTGATTTTTCCCCCGATTCGTTCAAAGTTTGAAAACATCGCGGCCAAATGAATACTTGAATACTTCCTTCTCTTTGGCACCGAGAGTGTTGCAAGATGCAAACGATCAAGGGAGGGGAGGTGGGGGGAATATCTCGGCGACGGTTCCTACGTCACTGGACGTTCTCTTACGTGGTTGGTTTGGCGGACTTACGAATCGAAGTACGGCGGTAGCGGATGCGGAGCCTCCACCGCCAGTGGCTCCGGTTGTGAGCGGCGGTCCGAGCTTTGGAAGCACCCTCGCCACCAGCCGAGACTTCCGGTTTTCCTCCTTTAAAAAAGCCGACGTGGATATGTGCCAGGCCCTCTTCTCACCGTCTCGAGCCACCGATTATTCGCTTAGCACGGCCCCCAAGAAAAAGAAACCCTTCTCCCCATTTCGCTCGATATCCCGCGATATCCCGTGCGACACATCACTCGCGCGGAGATGTCCGTTTCTTTTTTATTTCTTCCCGAGCTTAGGAGCTTTCGATACGGGACGGATAGCCTCGAAGAGCTTTCCCGAAGGAAGGTCGGAACAGAACTTTCTCAATTGTCAATCTACGCAGTGAGCATGTGAAGTCACAGACGGACAAGATAAGAAGAAACCAAGTGCGTGTGCCAATAATAATCGTTACGATATTAACGTACGTACGTAAGCGAAATATATGTACACGAGGTATATACATTTTATCGTAAATAATGGCGGCGCAGCGCGCGTCTTCGACCGAGCGTCCGAGTGAACGGCGATATCTCAAAGAGAGTTCCCGACAGAACGATAAGACGTTAATAAAGCGGGACGCTGATACAGGATCCTCGCGAGACGCGTCGATACATATTAGACGCTCCGTCGAAAACGCATGTCCCGCCCTATATATTATTAGACAGGTGCATGCTGGCGAGCAAGATTCCAAGTGACTTCAGAAAGTAGGTTACGCTACTTAAGCTCGGTTCGCGAATCGCACTTGCGTCTCCCGTCGGGGGGAGCGGAACGGACTTTTCATTGGCGCTCTGCGCGTTTCACTGTGCACAACAACAACGACGACAGCACGACGCGATGATTTTCGCAGCGATGAAACTTTAACGATTTGCAGGGGACGCGCGCACCGAGCGTAAGTTTCGTCCGAAGATATTACGAAAGACAGGTAGAATAGAAACTATATGCAACTGCATGCGTAGACTTTTGTTACGGGTCCACTTCCGCTTTGCGTACGAAGTAACTCCCGGGAAGAGAAGAGCGCATGGAGTGCGGGGGGATGTGAAGAGGCTCAAAAGAAAGCTTTCTAGAACAAAGGCTCCCGGTTGTATTCGGGCCGGTGGGGGAAACAAGCGACAGCACTCTGCGGAAGGTATCGCCTCGCGAAAGCGCAATTGTAATCCGGAGAAAGTGCGGCGGAATGCGTCACTTCGGTGATTATCTGACCGTTGTTTTCCCCCGTGATAAATTTCGACCGCGTCGCGCCGCGTCGATTAATCTTCCAACGTCGCGCCTGCATCGAGCCCGACGACGTTGTCGATCACAGCTGTGCGTCGCATTAATTGCCGCGATTTCGCGTAAGAACAATGGAACCGTCGAGCATCCCGCGCTCGGAGAAAAAAGGCGGCACTGACACTACAAAAATGTGGCGAAATAGCACGTCAACTGCGCAAAACTTTGAGAAAAACGTTTCTCGTCACAAACGGTCAACTGAAATTTTTGTGTCACTTTGACAAGGCGAATATGTTAAAAAGCAACATTATTTTCAAGTGAGTATGTTAATTTAACATATACGCAAAGTATTCACTTTCCAATGATCTCATCTTAGTATTTTTATAAGCCGGATAAACAGGGAAATCGATTTGTTCTAAAAATAAAACAATATATAATTCCACTTAAAAGAAATGAAGTTGACCTTGAAATGACCTTGAATTATTGACGATACAACGAAGTTAAGGTCGCCAAAATATGTCCCCTTCTAAACCCTACGAAACGTTTTGTCTGAAACATTTCTCTCTATTTTGCTTTATTTTTGTTATATCAAAGGGCCTTTATTCAAATGCCCCGCCTTTTATAGTTGATGTCTGTATAATTGCCACAAGAACGAAATTTTCTCCGAGCGCGAAATATTTTGAAATCCTGCTGTGTCGCGAACAACAACGCGGGTCTGTTGCCGGTGTACTTTGAATCATTCCCCGCGCGAATTTTTTGCCTTCGCGGAACAGGAGGATATTTTCCGCGATATTTCCGCGAAATATTCCGCGAATCAGCGCGATGAAATCGGATTTAAATACGAAATGCATCGATCCAGTTGCGCCGCGCGCGAAATCGTATAGAAACGTTATCGCAGTTAGAAATTATGCATCGCGCTGGCCCACTTTTATTTTCAATCGTCCAATCGCACGTGTGTGTGTGTGTGTGTGTGTGTGTGTGTGTGTGTGTGCATTTTCAGCATACCGCAATGCGCCCGTGGCCCCTCCTCGAAACAATAGCGATAATAAAATTATTTTCTCACGTCCGTTGTAACCTTTCCGTTTTTCTCGACTCGACGAGTTCCGCCGCTGAAAGATTAATCGCATTGGAATTACGCCGATCTCTCTTGGTGGCGCGGTCGCGGAAAGCTCTCCCTGCACGAATTCGGGATCGGCGATCGAATCTTGCGACGAGTTCTTTCTGTACTCCGACGTACGAGGAGAGAAGAAGGGAAGGAAGGGGAAAAACCAGGGAAATGAGGAGCCGGTCGATTAACGGAATTGTTCACGAGGGAACGAGGCCTCATCGGATTATCATGCGACCGAGCTTCGGAGGCTAATCGAATAGCACGGCTGATCTCCCCGGAGAGCGAGCCTCCGCGTCTTCGTAAACCGTGCGATTCGACCCGATCGCATTGCAAATACTTCCCCCGCGCGCGCACGCACACAGGCACACACAGAGAGAGTCGAGGGTACTTTCGTGGCTTAATACGGAATTAGATGAGTATCAGGACGAGAGAGATAGAGATAGATAGATAGATAGAGAGAAAGAGAGAGAGGCAGAGAGAAAGCGGAGCGTACTTGGTCTGAGTCGGCTTTATTCCGTGGGCCTCGAGATCCTTCTCGAGCTGTCGTATCCTGATCTTGGCCATGTCGAGCTCGTGCTTGACCTTCCACAAGTGGGTGTCGCAGATCGGGTCCTTGCATCTGTGGCGCCTCAAGATATCCTGCGCCTCGTACACCGCGCCACGAAAGGTCAAGGACTTCCCCACGCTCTTTAAAAAAAACAGGAAACAAGAGAGACATTCCGTGTTGTTCTCGCGGGCTTGCCCTCAGGCTGAGTTCCTTCGACTTCCCGAGGCGCGGAATCCGATATCGCGGACGTAGGAGCGAAAAACGTTAAAGGAATTCGCTAATTGTCCCCCGCAACATTTCGAGGGGCATTCCTACGCGCATCCCTCCCGTAACATAATAAAATTCTCCCGTAACATAATTTTACATCACGCGAAGGAATTTGGATACTACGAATTTTTGTATAATGCCGAACGTATTTGTATAAAAAAAAAGAAAAAAAGAGAGAACTATAATATTGAACTAAATATTAGCGGAGGAACAGCGATAAAACCAAATTTATTCGTCGAAAAATAATTTTGTATATTTTAAGTTCGGAGATTACGTTCAGAAATGTTTCCCGCCTCATCTCTCAGCAATCGTGATCTCGTCTCATCTCGAATACGTGCACATCGCTCGACAATGCATTTCTGTTAAATTCCGACGAGCTGCTTACAGATTGTGGAAATCCCTTCATACCTTCGTCTCGGCCGATAGTCGCGGCCGTTTGCAGACCACCTTTACGTTTCCCCCCAAGTATCGTTAATATTCGAACGCCTGTCGCCCCATACGCGATTTTAATAATAAAACTATCGGACGACCCAGTTTCGCGAGTAAGTTACACCGAGAGACACTTTCTCGCAACGTTAAAGAGTGTTGGCGGTGCTCACCAGACTGAAAATAGCGCAGGTGCCGCCGTCGTCGCTTTTCGCGAGGTGCTGCCTGATGTACTTGAAATACACGTATTCCAGAAATAGGAAGACCGCCGCCAGGAGAATTCCCATCATCAGCAGGAGAAACGCGCTCAGGAATTGCTCGAGCGCGAGCGGATCGCTGCTCTTTTGTACTTCCTTGCCGGGCTTGCACGTCCCGGTCATCCAGTATCTCCTTAATCGCTCCAGATCTCCTGGAATTGACAGGATGAGACGTGTAGGTAGGCGCCGTGATAAATCGATCTCGGACGAAGTTTGCGGATACGTGCGCGCTCGCCTGCTCGTCTCTCGCTGTTAGACCTGACAGCATTTTATCCGAGATGTACGAAAGAGAGAGAGAAAGAGAGAGAGAGAAAGGGCGATCGCGCTTAACATAATGACAGTACCGTTGTCTCTGTAGTCCAATAGCCGTTTGTTGAACATTTGTAGGTACTTGGAGTTCCTGGAGAATGCGATACCGTAGCCCGTCATGGCGTACCAGGATCCAACCGTTAGCAGACGACAGTCCTCGTCCTGGGAGACCAAATAGTCCAGGACCGTGCCGTCGTAGATGAACGCGTCCATCTCTCTGCGGAAATCACACAACAGGACACTCGTATCGGATCTATCACACGGAGAAAATCATGTAAATAATTAGGGAACAATTCGCTAATTTGCTTGGGCCAACTAAATTTCATTGTTGTCGCAATATACAGTAACAACAGAAATGATCTGTCCTCGTGATGCTGTGTCGTATGTATCTAATAAACACGCTTGAGCACTGATGAGTTCGAATTCGGGACCTCTGAATCGTAAATCAATCATCTTAAACACTGATGGGCTCGAACCCGAGACCTCTGGATCGTGAATCATTTACCTTAGGCGTTGTATCACTACGATTGATATAAAGGTGTTTCGTCTGTACATGGTACAATCAGAGAAGGAGCATAGTTAATCAACCTTAACTACTCATGTTTATAATTTCAGCTAATGGAGTACCTTGCAACGAATGCACTTTACTTCAAACAGCTGTCATTGCTGCCGCGACTAAATTTATTAGCTGCGGTAACAACAACATTAGTTGTCCCTATTTTAGCCGCCACAATTTGATCTTAGCTCCTATGGATAATTCTTTCCCTGAATATAAAGAGCGAATTTAGCTCATAATAACCAGAAATTCTGTTCCCTTCAACGAGGACGCGTTTGTTTCGTTCATTGTGACGTTAATTCGCAGCCAATCTTTTCTCTCCGTGTAGAATACTTTACCTTCAATCTCTATGTTAGAACGTTTCGGGGAACGGATTGCTCCAGTTTGAAAGTGTAGAATTTAATATTACGGAATCGGGAAGCTTTACGCGCGGCCGCTTTCGGATGAGGTTTTCTTTCCGCTCACGTTGAATCCGTATTTGCCGCCGCGGCGTACTCACCCGGAAATCACCGCTTCGATACCATCGGCGACGGTGCTCTTGTTGAAGGCCTGCATGTAGGAGTGCATCTCCTTGAAGTACCTGGCCAACGTGCTGTCAGTGTGGCTCCACTGTATGGTGCCGAACTTGAACATGGGCTTGTGGGAGAACGGCCTGGCGAGTCTGTGATCGTCCACGCCGGTGAACTCGTGGAACTCCTCCCGCGTGATCATGAAGGCAGCCAGATTGGCAGTGTAAATGGCGAGGAACACCACGGCGAACAACGCCCAGACGTTCGTCATAAATCTACGTGGAGCGTAGATCGAGAATCTTCGTTAGTCGCGGCGACCTCGGGAATTTAATGCCGACGGCACCGAAAAGCGAACGTCGCGAACGTTCGATCTGGAGCGCTCGAATATCCCGGGAGAAATGTCGTGGCAATTCTTTAGCCAGATATTACGAAAACAGCACTTTTCATCGGACGAAACGTTTAAGAGAGAATTGATTCGTTAAGTGATAATTAGTATAAATCATCGTCTGTATTATTATACACAGACGAGGACATTTACAGATGAAAATAAGACATGGATAATGTCGATAGAAATTTTCTATCGACATTTATGAACAGAGAAAAATGTACTTAAGGGGTTTCTGAGGAAACGAGGCAGTTTTCCTCCGAAGTTTGAGTCCGACATTTACTATGTCGGTAAGCTGTATCCATAATTTCGCTTTTCTAATCAGAATACATTTGGCCACGGTCTCCTGAAAAAAACTCCGTTACGTTCAGAGAGACGGGAAATAAAGGGAAATAACAATAAACTCGGGCCGGAGCGGGAGCTGGATGAGACTTTAGCGGAGCGGCTTGATTTACACCGAGGGTACTTAGGTCGCGATTGACGATTCGTAAACAGTCGGGGTGATTTACATTTTACAATGCGGTTATCGCTAACCGCTCGCCCGGGGACGTTTTCCTCGCATTTGCGCGCGCGCCGTGATCTCCGGTAGGCGAGGAGGCGGAAGATTAATTTGCCGAGTTATATCTGGCCGGTAATTAAAATTCGTCGGGATGGCGGGTCTCTTAGTGGGCAGAGGGAGGATCTTTTCACTGACCTGGCTGTAAATCCTCTGGGGGAGTCGATATGGACGGCAGCCTGAAATAATACGGCCCAGACCAGCCAGTACGTGCGGCAGAAGGAGAAGCGATGGTTTGCCGATGGATTTTTCTGCAGAAGCGTAAAATCGACGTCGCATTAGCCCGAGAAATATTCAGCGCCTCGTACAGCAAGCAGCTTACGAAAAAACATCGGACCGCTTATGTGCGTACACACACAGCGAGGAGAAACTGACGCGTCGCGCTGTCGTTTCCCCTTCAAACAAAGACTTAACTCGACATTCGTACGAACGGAGTTCGAAGTAAAAGAAAAGACAAGCATTGCTTCGTTTTCGTCGAAACGACAGGGTCGGTGTGTGCGCGTGAGAATATCTGATGGCTTTCAGTGAGCAAAAACTGTACGAAACGTGCGTGTGGTGAATAATTGTCTTCTATTATGTTAAAAAGAAAGAATACGGCGACGAGACATCCCGGTAAAACAGAGTCGTCTATCACATGGAGAAAAAGGTTTGTTAAATCAAACATTGTTTGCTCCATCCCAAAAGACAAATTTGTTTCAATTAAGCCGGAAATAGTCACCCAGGGTCATTTACACCCCAATTAAAGGTCGCTATTATTAACAAAACATAGCATATTATCGATCGCTCTGCGATTTAATTTCACTCAGGGACATAAATATAGATTTACTCGCTACTTTTTGAAAGAAAAATGAGGAGAAACCAAAAAAATATTTGAGAAACAGGATAAATACATCAAGTGTTAGTGATCGTTTATATAAACAAAAAATAAAGTAACTATTCCCAGGTTAAGGAAATTGTATTAAATCCAAAGAAATCTTTCTCTGTGCACAATGAGAGAGAAATAGTTTCAAAAAAAAAGAAAAAAGAAAAAATCCTTTCATTGTTGAAACGTACAATACAATCAACCATACAACCAACAACTGCAAATTAGAAACAAACGCGTGTGATTATTACGAAGAATTTTATTTTTTTACCTTCGACTAACAATTATCGGAGATGCATGCACGGGATTAAAGGGCATCGTTCTGACGAGCATCATCGGCATCATACTAGCAGCCGTGCGCCGAGAGGTAAAGGTGCAAACGAGGTGGAAAACATACATAGTTAATAAAAAGCGAAATAAAAGATACCAGTTTCTGCGCAGCGCCAGAAGGGTTTACCTTCATGTCGAAACCGGAGGGCGACGCCCATTCGAAGAACAGTATCATTAGGGTCGCGGCGTGTATCGCGACGATCACCACCAGCATCCATGAAGCCGTGTCGAACGGTTCTGAAAATTGCATCATTAGCTGCAGTTCGAAATGCCGCTCTTTCGCTTTGATGGATTGACGTCGACGTATTTCGCGCGATACGTCCACGGCAATGACGCCATCTCTCTCTCTCTCTCTCTCTCTCTCTCTTTTTATTGAATATACGCGAGTAACAGTAACGACTTTTGTCGTTTTTTCTGAATATCGTTTCTGATTTTATGTTATATTCATATTCGTATACGTCATGTTCCTCCCTACAATTAATGACAGCAGTGATTTGCAAAATAACAACAGACACAATTAATTTGTAAGTGATAAATGTTTTTCAAATATTTTTCTATACGTTTACGCAAAAACGTAGTTAATTTATAAATATGAGAAACTTTCCGGTCTTAAAAATAAATTACCCTTCTTAAAAGTCTTAAAAAACAATAATTGTTCAAACATAAGCATTTTTTTTTAGTTTTAAAAATTGATCTCTCAGGTTAGAGATTAAGAAACAGTTTTTCTACAGGCACAATTCTCACCTAGAAACGCGGTGGGCGATATAATGCCTGTTCTCTTCGCCACGACAATAGCGATACCGGTCTCCATGAAGGGTATGGTAAAATCGACCACCGCCTCCCTCTCGGAGTTGATCGTCAATGAGGTCATTACCATGTCGGTCTTCCGATTGACCAGATCGGCTATGAGCCCGTTCCACTTTCCATTCTGCGTGGACAATGGTCGATAAGTCGTGCCGTTTAATAGAAATGTCGGAAAAATGGTCTGAATTATTATTATCCTGAATATGTTTTCAGCGAAAAAGTCACGCTTGATTTGATCAAATTCACGTGCACGCAGATCGCGAGTGCGGGAATAAATGTACGATGAAACAGCTAATTTATTCCTTGTATCTTTATAATGAAAACACATTTTAGTTTCGAGAGGCCGATTAATTGATAAATTATGAAAACACCGGGGATAAAAGGTGAATAACGCTTCCGTTTTGCTCGATAATATTTGTCGGCTGATGTTGGAAATAATTTCACGTTTCTGTCCGTAAAGTTCATATTCTTTCGCGCCGATGTTGATGCTTACAGTTTAATGTGCGCTATTATTGCAAAACGATAATAACGCGATAACGTGATTAGAGCACTTGATAAGCGGAAAATTATCCATTCCGATGGATTCGCGGGGCCGCTGCGATTCGAGGCGCGGATACAGGTGTTTCATCATAGGCACCATCGGAAATACACCTTTTGTGCGACGTGCGGGCGGAAATTGAACGTGTTGAAAGCGCGCTCATGCGTGCATTCCGTAATAAGAGTCATGAATAGCCGGGACAATGTGCATGTCTGCGCAGATTCGTCATTATATACGAGGAGGATCCGGCTCGCCACCTGCTCTCTTCGTATACTTTGCAGCGTTCTAAATCTCGAAAGGTTGCGGTGACAGAGCCGCCTTCTTTCCGCTATTCGGCGAGCGAGCGGATCCTTTCGGGAAGACCCAATCGATCACGGTCTCCGAAGTCTCCGCTAAGACGCTTCTGTCAACGTGAAACGTGTCTACATGGGAAAAGATTAACTATCAACTGGAAACTCTATATGCTCTAACCGACGTGATTCGTTGCTTCGTATATAAGCAAGAATAGGGTTATTCTGTATAATCTTCTCACAAAAATTTAATAACATTGAATCTCGACGGTACTATAATTATTTTCCAATATTACGATGTTGTATTTTTAATGGAACCATGTGCAGTCTCGTCGTGTAAGCAAGTCTTATCGCTGTTTAACGCCGAATAATCTCATTTCAACACGTACACATTGAGAATACGGATTTTCTCAAAACAAGAATTCTTCCCCCCCCCCTCCCCCCCACACATATGTTGCACGTTCGACGAATTTATCGAGTGCACAGGGATTTGAGACGATCGGTTGCTTCCCAGTTTCATTACGCTTTTGCTCGCTCGGTTGTCTCTCACGGGCGCGAAATAATGGGAACGCCGGGTGTCCAAAAACGAACAGGAAAACAAAGCACGGCACGCGACGAAATGCTCGGGGAGGATTTTCCCGTCACACGACACATTTGTCTACGGACGCGCGCGACACGACGCGACTAAGGATCGCCTTTCATGAATTTCGTCCGCGAGCTCACCTCTAGAGTACCCCACTTGCCGTCCTCCACCCTCACGAGTTCGTAAGTGAAGCCGATCTCCTCGGAGAACTTCTGCAGCAAGTCGATGCAAAATCCGCTGCAGCACTGATAAAAGCTCCCATTCTTCTGTGCCGCCTGAATATCCACTCTGCAAAGCAAACGAGCAACTCGTAAACTGCGAGATTTATGTCTGCGCGGGAGACAACCGCGCGAGTATGCTTCTCGCACGGCGGACGTGTAACACCACTTTGGTGACTACGGCATTTTTGGCAAGTTTTGGGAAAAAATGTTCACACTTCATGTACACGAGAAATGTATTACTTAATTATTTCAATTAATTATCTTAATTTATTATATTATTCGATTTATTGCTATATATATATAGCAAAGAATTTTGTGTTAAATTTAACACATTTCGCATGTCCCGAAAGGGAGAGAAAAAGAGAGAAAAATAAGAAGGTGAAGGAATGAAGAAGCTATGAATCAGCGTTGTGTGCAGTAATTACCATATCAAAAAGAATCCGACCCTCCATAAGTCTCGTAAAAAAATATAAAAGTTTCCGGCCCAGCGAACTTCTGCTCTTGATATATTTTCTCACCGATTTTTACATTCCCTCCGGAATTTTTTTATTACCATTTGTCAGCGTGAGAGAAATGTCGATAGGATTTGGAGGTTTCAGAAAAATGACACAAAGAAGTGAACACAGGAAGAGGAGTATTATTAGAGGTGCAAAACGGCACTTGACAGGCGCGGCAGATTCAATAAATAAATTTTAACTCGCGGCAAACCCGACAAGTATCGTGCGTGTGATTGTTCTCAGCCCGAATTGCCCTGCAGACTTCAGAGTATTTGACAAACGTTGATCATTGTCATCAATTCAAGTGTCATATGTACGCGCCATTCATAGACGGCCGACGACTGACGTTGACGTTTGACAGGAGGTGACGTAGCCCTTTTTTGCCGATTGTTTTGGTACGCTCGTGCGTGCCTTTCCGTGATTCAGTTACATTTCGAGCAAAGCTCATACACGACACCGATCACGTAAATCAGTACGTTAATTATTGTTCCCGTTGTCGGATCTTCAAATATTTAATAGGGCTCTCATTGGTATCGCGTTAATTAACACACGTTTCTTCGATCGAGCTTTCGTCTGGTCCTCAGGCAACGGAAAATTCAGTTACACCGGAACGGAATGATTTTTTTTTCCCGAAGTTAATAATGACTAATAATTTTAACGGGATTTCTCTCTCGATGCACTCAGTCAATCGCTTCCGGTTGTCTGAAACTGATCGAGTTTTGCGGCTGCATGTTGGCACGAACATTCTCAGTCGCGGGAAATAGAGATACCATTTCTCGTTACCAAGTTTTCACCTGGTGCCCGTCCAATTGCAGGAGATTTTTTTTTCCGTACAGAGAGTAAATGCAAAAATTCCTTACCAGTCTACTAATGATATTCTGACTAATCTTCTGCCCTCCAGTGTATTGCGTTGCACCTCGAGATTTCCCGTTCAAATGAGTTCTCGATTCGGGAATTTCTGCGCTTCGTTCGTTCGTACCGTCACTTTTTATCCGTCTCGATAATCCGATTCGACCCGGCATAAATCGACCGGGACTTTTTCGCCCATTAACGGCGAAAGAAATTTCCCCTCTGGCGATAGAGAGCAGGCACATCGTATACGCGAAATCACTTAGTACAATAAATATTCGGCGAAGCTTGTCGCATTCTTAAAAAGACGAAACATTCCTAAATTTTCAGCGAGACGCGCATGTACACTAATGAGACTCCCGCGGAGGGAAGTTTCCAAAGTTGAACGTCCGTTGGATTTTTCGTCCGGGGAATTTCAGCATTTAATCGTCGTCTTCCGTGTGATTCCGGCTGACTCTTTATCCTGATATAAGCAAGATGCAATTAAATCCACCGGCGTGCCTGGCGTGCCATTCGGACCAGATGTCGCCGTGGCAAGAACTGACAGCCATTGTTGGCCGACCTTTTGGGAGAATCACCTCTCGGAATAAAGTTCTTTCATGCGTCTGACATGCACGGCTAACAAGACCCGCCCGCCGGGAGTTACATTAAATTCTTTTGTGCACGGAATCTAAGTCGTGATTAATGTTCGCGAGGGTGGAGTGGTGATAGCGTTGCGCTAAACAAAGTACGGCGAAACGGGGCGGAAGTGGGGAGAAAAATGCCCTGAAAGATAAACGAATCTCGGTTTCGCTTTTGCGGGAGGCACGAGACGGCTCCGAGATGCGACGAATTAAGTGTCTGACGTAACCCTTACTACGGTTTGATGGATTTTTTTTGCATCTCTCAAGAGGACGAACAGCTTCTTCAAATACGCCCATTTCATTTTTAACTCTAATTTGGTATTCATTAGTTAAATTGACCTAAATGAAAAATTACGATTTTATAGTTGTTGAATTTTTAATTATTCTTAAATTATATAATTATTATTGTACATATAAACGTGGAATTTTTTTTCTTAAAAAATGCAAAATTCATTAATCATACATTATTCTTTCCTCTCTCTTAAATCATCTGTTTTAAAAATAGCGATTGCGACGAGAATCCTCCAAATTTCTCTTTTATGCATTCAAGATTATATCTGAACACTTGATAAATATACTTATAGATATTTAAATAAAGGCATATCAGAAAAGTTACCGAGCCTCACAGACCTTCCAGTGTGTCAAGCAAAAAGTACGTGTATCAACGAAGAGTTAAATTACCTAACATAATTCAAATAGAATAATATAATAGCAATGATATACTGTTCAATGTTACCAGCATTATGCGTCAAGATTTTATTTGCGCAACGGAAACAATATTACAATGCGGTACATTGAATGCAGCTGAAATGGGTTACGTTACCAATAATAATAATACGATATTTGTCCAACTAATATGACGCGGTATACAAGAGAGAAAGAAACAAATGGAAGTATAAACATCAGTCATACGGGCGTATGACTGATGAATTAAACGGACGCAGCGTCGAATGAAAGAAATTTTACATGATAAATTACAATCTAACGAGGTGTATTGATCAGCGATACATCTGGCTCGTACCAATGTAACCTTCGCGGTAAATACGTATCTTTTTTATCGTCTCGTTGCCGACGGCTGTATCGATGATAAAGTAGAACGGTTAACGGCCGTCTGGTTTAAGAAAGCTGAGCGCGGTAAATCGTCGTTCATCGCGGGATCGTCGACCGTAAAGATTCACATAGGCCTTACGCACTGAAGGGATAATAATCGGCGGGATCCGCCGACGTCGTAAAAACTTTACACACCGTCTGCGAAAGATATTAAATCACGATCGGTACTGCCACCCTTTCTCGTGCTTTCTTGCGAGAGAGCGTTCAAGAGATGCACTCAAGTCGATTTTGGTCTTATGTGAAACAACTTCAATTATCGTTAGAATTTAACCAATTTGGCTATCTTACTTCCCGTCGTATTGTAAGAACGAAAGGTTTGGTATAAGGCTAAAATTTCGACTCGGTTGCGCCCTGACATGTCCAACGTGAAAGGTCGTTCGGTCACCGCGATCGTCGCGGAACCGTTAATTAAACGCGCGCGTTCCCTTCGCCATCTTCTTTCGTCTATAAACATCGACCGCCGATCCCATCACCCGGATATTAAATCGCGCTGCTTGGCCCTGTTACCGAATAACAGTCGTTGTCCCGAACAGTCGTTCCGATGTATTTTATTTGCGGCGAACGAGCGTAACCGATTCCGCCGGGGCTTTGCGCGAGATTGCCGATTAAAAGTTCAGTCCGCGACGTCATTCGACGTCGGGAAGGCCGAGAGCCATTTAGAGCGGCGGCGGAGGGTAACCGCCTCTCGGCGAAACGAATTTAACTTTCGTTCATTCTTGTTTTGACAGCGACGGATCGGACTCGCTTTTTGGGAACGCATGCCAACACGCGGCTCGTAATTTTTCTACGGAAACAGATGGCCCGTTCGCCGCGATCGGAAAGTTTGATTAGAATTTCAAGTGAGATTTCACTTGGCGCGACGAGTTAGTCCAGAGATCTCTCCAGTGACCTCGAGGCCCTCGCCGTGAATAAAAATCCGATTTGCGGAGTCGCACTTTTTTTTTCCTTTTTTTTTCTTGCGACGCGCACCGCGAGAATATAATGACCGTGAGTGCCGATCGATAGGTGCGCTTTCAGTAGACGCACAGGAAGAACGCCTCCGCGAGAAAGAGTCCTGTAAAAACGTTCGTGGACGAAAGATATAAATATCGAGAAAAGTGCTTTCGGCAACTTTTTCACGTTGTTTACGCAGGTGGTGTCGATTGCGACAGTTTCGCCAAGGGAATTGGCCGGTATGGGTGTGTGTGTGCGTACGCACAACACGTACGCACAAAAATATCGGCTTCCAATACCTGTCGCGAGAAAATTTGGCAGTTTTCGCTGAGATCGCGCGATCCCCTTTACATCGTATTCCCGATTATGAGAAACGCACACGAAAACGACTCGGAGGAACAAAGAGAGAGAGAGAACTTTATAATACGTCCCCATTACGACGTCATTTCACGGATAATTGACGTGCCTACGTGAACGTGTGTGACATGCTAACGCTATTAACCCTTTCACAAGATGGCCAGATTCTACGTCATTTGTCCGCATAGAGAGCTTTGAATTTTCTGTTCCCGTCCGGATAACGCATGAGCTGCCTTCCGTACGAGAATTAAAATGAATTCTCGTCGAAAATATATCTGTGTCCATACTTTCGTGAGAATTCCCGTTTGTGACTTTAATTATTTGATCGTCCCCTCTCTCTTTCTCTCCCCCCTCTTTGCTCTCTCTCTTCGTCTGTCGTACAACTTCATCCTCCCGGAAGGGAGAGCAACCGAAACCCCGTCGGCAAAGCTTCGTTTCGCAACCCCAAAGCGGCACATCATTGCGGGGGAGGAAAGCCGACGTCTGACCGCACGTTACGAAATCGTACTTCACCTCTCTGCCCACACCCGAAGATACAAGGTGTCCCAAATTATTCCCAGTTCCCGTGGTGTGCAAGTAGAACGGGTGAAACTGAGGAAAAAAGGCGCCACGTGCCACTTTGCGAGATAATTCATTCCTCACTAACTATTGCGAATTTTGCAGAATGGTGGGTGACTTTCCCGCTCACTCGTTTCATCCGTTCTACCTGCGCGCCACGTGGACCGAGGACGGATCTGGGACACCTTGTGTATTCATAAATCGCGCGACCACAAGTTTCGCGGCTTTTGTCCTCGGATAGCGGTATTAGACGGGCGAGGAGGGACGTAAAAAGCGATGCGACTCCGGCCAATAAAGGAGTCAGGGTGGGCTGGTAAGTGTATTTTGCGTCGACCGCGAATTACAGCCATTCCCGCAGCCGCACACCCACACGCATATGACAGAGGGGACGCGCGCGGCTTGATAGAAGGGAGTGCGCTGGAATCGTCGGTGATAAAATCGAATACGTATTCGTAGGTCAGCGACGATGCCCAGAAGAGTACCGTGACGCAGGCACCGTCATAAAGTGCCCCGTGGTGACGTTTATTGCCACTCTCGCGGCGGCACGTAAAAGGTGCTCCGCAATTTCGCAGGAGCGCGTGCGCCCGCTTGCGGTGGCTGCTGCTGATGCTGCTGAGAAAAATGTGACGCCGCGTTAAAAGCGAGAAGTTCGCGCCCGTGACGCTTTCGACTGCTCGCGAAGGGTCGCACGCGGCGCGTCGACTCGCGGAAAGAGCGGGCAAACTTTGATGTCATCACCATCCCGCTCGACACTTACAGAACCGGAGTGCTTTGCGAGTACGCCCGGCTGATGTAATGCGCGTCGCGCTTTGTAACCGCCGCGATAGTTTGTCGTACGTGAAGTACTCACAGAGCGCAACTACGTGGATTAATTTCGCGCTCGCTTCGCTTATTGTTACGAGAGAGAATGGGATATGGGAGTCGCCGTGAAGGCGCATACTTTCATTATATTTATTACGCGCGTCGCCGGCCCGCTCGTGCCTGTTCATTTCGCGGTAACAAACGGAAATGCATCCCTGCTGTCCTCCATTGTCTCCCTACTTTGCGAAAAATGGTAAATAAATGACCGGCTCAGCTGATCACGGATCGAAGGTGGGGAAGAAAGGGCCGATTACAGCGGCTCTGCGCGCGATCGGATGAATCAACGCGCTCAGTACGTCAGGAATTTCACGCGAACGATATTTTTCTATGTTCGTTCGCGAAATTAATATTCGGCTCATTGCTGATTTAGTTTATACGATATAGCAGAACCTCTTGTCGCCTCTCCTCTCTCCCTTTCTTCTCTTCTTTATCATCACGGACGATATACGGATTTGGCAAAATGCACGGTAGATAAACCGAAATCTATCTCATAAATGTGAATTTATCGGTCTCGCGGTAGCGAATAATCGCCCGCCTCTCCCTGTGCATCCTCGTTATCTCGCCTATCCTTCGGTATCGCGAGATATTTATCCGGTTTAGCTTCCTGCAATTGTGATTCCCAGGCAAACACGGGTGCGTCGGCAACGGCTTCGCCGTTCTACGTACGACTGTTCTCGCAAACGAAATAATCGCGCGCGACGGCGTGCTCGCCGTCCGCGCCACGTTGCGCGAGCCAGTCTCCATTTCCCCAGCCCCGGGGATCGATGAAGCTGCCCGCGGAAACTTTCCTATTGTTCTCGCGGCGGGCAACGCCGACGTATCGGCATTATAGGAAATGTACGAACCGTAATTTATAACAGCGTTACATTATGCGCGCTATGTGGATGCGCGCCCCTCTGTTGGATTTTCATCAGGGTTTCGGCAAATTTACGAAGCGACCAAGTTACCAGCGCGTCCCGGAGGAGGCGGAAATGAGTTTTCCGCGCCGCGGTGTCTAGCAAGATCCCGCGAAACGACGAAACATTCGCGCCCGTAACTCCCGAAATTTCGTGCACGCACGTACGAGAGAGCGACGGAGACACACGCTGACGCGTTGATTGCTGATCGTTGATTTCCATCGATTGCTCCAGAGAGCTCAAGCGAAGCTTGAGTAACCGGAGACACGGTAAATAAATTCAACACGCGATGAGCATACATCCGTTAACTGGATTCATCGGCACGTTATCGCCTGTATATTTAACTTGTCACGTGTGTGTGTGTGTGCAGTTCGTTGCGCATCGTGTGTAAATAAATAAACGAGCACCACAGCCTCAATCGGGCAGCGGGCGTGTTAAGATGCGTGGACTCATCGACGCGTGATTTATCCCGGCTATTTTTCACAATGCTCGGATTTATCATCGGCGAGGTAAGCGCGCGCGCCATCATCATCCCGTTTCAGATATTGCTTTCGTTAAACCGCGCGGTATTTCATTCTTATCTCTCGGTCCTTTTCCGCGAGTCGGTTATGTCCCAATTGATTCATCGTCTTTAAAACGCCCTGAGTCTGAGCTTGCTTCGTCTGATTTCTCTAAGATAACTCAAGAGTCCGTTATCGAAAAAAGATACACCGGAGGAACGCTCGTCTCTACACACGCGTCGTTCTTTCACTCAAATTTCGCGTCCTTGTTATAAATACAGATTTATCAAAACTACCACCCGGTCCTCCCTCTTTCTTTCAACAGGTATCGGTTTTATGGAAAACAGCGAGAGTCGTACTTGACGATGAAAATTCAATCGCAAACATTGAGTGGGGATCGCGCGGGTGGGAAAATATGTTTCACTTCCGTTCCTACACGAGAGCAATTACGCCAGCCGTTGAGTTTTTCGTATATTCTCTCCTCCTTTTTCGAAACTACCGCCCTACCAGCGTGCTGCGCTCTTCGCGCGATTTCTCCGTACGATGTGTGCTTTTTTTCTTCGTCCACGCGTCGCCACGATTACGGGCGGTAAAGTAAAGAGCGGGTGATTTTGAAGAGACAACGACTCTCGGCGAAGACTCGCGAAAACCCGCGGGGGAGTAAAAAGCCCTCTCTCGACTTACAACGGCGAGTGACGAGACACTCTTCCCGTCAGTCGGCAATAATGGAGCGCACTCAGAGTCAACGACATGTTTGTCTGACAGCAACACGCGACCACGCGATCGGCGAATGCAAGGTCTGCGCCGAGAAGCGCTCGGAGGATTAGCGCGTGCTAAACGCCCACGATGCAAAACGACGCGGCCGTGTTAATCGCGAGTTTTATGCGTAATTTTCGTCAGCGCTTCGCAGCGCGCGTTGCCTGATATTTCCAGAGGTTGATATTTCCAGAGGTGTGCGCGCTTCCAGCTTCGAGCCGCGCGACTCGCACTGAAATCGTCCCCTTTCGCCGTGCCTGCGCCAATCGAAATTCCACCGTGGCGTCCTTGTACATCCGTGAACAACGACTCGTCCTAAGCTAGATTATAGTAACGTAAGATTAGAGCATTTGTTCCGTGACAATACTGGCTGCTGGTCCCGAAACCGTAGTCGATGGGTGGGTCGGCCTTAATTTAATTTAATCCATTTCAGTTTGATTTCAGTCGTTTGATTTCATTTACCAATCGGAACAAAAAGAACGTATATTCCTTTATCATGATTTCGACCGGGATTGCCTGTGTTAAGCATATGTTTGTAAATATATCACAAGTACCGATAGACTGCACACAAACGTATGTGAGAAATGATTGTGATGTCGGGCTGTTTTTAAGAGTGTCAAAGTAGCATCCAAATTTCAACTCGGGCATGCACGTGGAGCCCGTATCAGGATTTAATATTGGAAATCGAGGATTGCAAATTAGGAATCAAAGTACGACAATGCAAGTAGCTTCCATCTTCACCCGCATTATCCCGACTGGTCAAGTGTCATTTTTCAAAAATCTTGTCTTTTGAACTTGTCCCACCGTACATCTAGCTTCGAGTGAAACGTCGCGCATGGATATACACCACCGTCAGTACGTACTCCCCTTTGATCCGCCAACAAAAAATGCGTTTTAAATCTGCACGATGCGGATTTTAATGACCGTGATTTGTCACGACAAACCGGCGAGTTATCACGCGTCCGCTTGTGACTGCGTATCAGAGATATGAAAAATGAACAATGACCACCCCCGGCCGCATAAAGCGCGTGCTGCGGTCGCTCGACGCTTAACAAACAAATCATCCGCGGGAGAGATTAAGTGGCCTACATCAGGCCGCGAGAGATACGCAAGAGATACGTGCCCCCGTCGATTAACCCCCGTCGACACGACACCCCGTCGTGAAACATCGTCGTTCGCGCGCTCGTTTGTTCATAATTCCGCCGACGCTACGTCTGAAATCGACATTTACTAGCTCGACGGTAAATTAAATGTAAACCAAGATCAATCGAAAACAATTTATCATGGATTCTCCTCACCTCCCGCGCTCAGCCATTTTAACTAGAAAAACAATTGCTCGGTCTTTTCAATTAAAGACGATTATTCGTAGATTCACTTCGGCTTATTTTTAATAAGAAAAAAAGGAAAGAGACTATACCAGAATCTTTCAACGGGAAATGCGCTCGAATTCATCGGAGACAGGAGATTTAATGAAGAGGAAGAAGAACGACGGAGTGCGATATAAAACGTCCTGTTGCAGCAGAGCCTGATCCCGCTCGAAATAACTTGACACACAAATTTCCAAGCCGGCCTGCTCTTTCGCACAAAGCGGATTAATTCGCAAGAATTAACTCCTTGTCTCGTTGTTTCGGGCGCGTCATTTCCCCGGAAATGTCTTCGCGTTGAAATTCCGCCGGATTAGCGGGCGATCCATCGAGCGTATTACCTTGCGAAAAGTAGATTCTTTTTTCGCGCACGGATGTAGAAGGTAATTAAAGGGTGGTTTCCGCACAAAGAAGAGAGGGAGGACTTGTTACCACCGAGAGGAGCATTACTGCCACGCGACCTCTACTGAAGAGCTGCCACTTTTTCTCTCTCTTTCTCTCCCCCTCCCTCCCTCCCTCTCTCTCTCTCTCTCTCTCGTATCGGCACACCCGCGCTCGTCGTGCATCCCGTCATCTTATCCGCGCATTTGTTTTCGCGACACGTAGTCCACGCGACCTCTCTCTCTCTCTCTCTCTCTCGCTCTTACTGGATTAGCATAGGACAGAAATTACGGAGGGCACTGTTGCGCCCTAGCGAAATTTCTACCTTCTCTTGCCGTTAACGAGCGAGCTCTTGTGGCTTACCGTCGCGACTCGTGTTTCCGAATTACTCGGCGACATTATTCGCTGCGTTAAGAGTAACTCGGTTAACGAATTAACGAGAGTTCCACAATGACGTGTATAAGCGCGTGCATAAAAATGTTCTCTTTACTATCGCCCTAGTGGCTTTCCAACAAATTTATTCCAATTAAAATAGACGGTCCTTTTTTTTTTTTATATTTGTCCAATCCGAGTAAATATGTCGAATTGGACGGGACGGGAGGAATGTGTGTATTGCATGTCCGTTACACTTCAGCTGAATATATTCAACGTCGAAAACGTAACGTCCGAATTATTACGGGATTATTATTATATGAAAATTTTCCTTTTGCGCCGGTGTACGTGCATATTTCATCGAAGCGAACGTCGACTGTGTCATTGATGTTGACACATGGACCGAAATGGACACGGCCTGTCGCGATTCATTGCCGTTAATCGCGGAGACTTTCGAGTTCAACTCGTGAGAAATTATACAGTCCTTCATTACAAGGGAAGTTCCGGAGAACGACGCTCTCTTCCTCTCTCTCTCTCTCTCTCTCTCTCTCTGTCTATCCGTTGTCGTGATCGTCCGGTATGTTTAGGAAACTGGCGACATTGCCGGCTAAACTGCAATTATACATTCACCCGTTGCACGCGATCAATCTCGAGGTATTAAATCAGATATCTCGAGGTCGACGCGGTCTCGTTGTAGCAGCGCGTTAAGGTAATAGTATCGCTGAGTGTCTTCCGTGACGCATCAAGGAGGCCACTTCAGTAATCAGGCAAAATTACGTTCCTATATACATTTATTTCACTATTTAAATAATAAATGTTAATCCGAAGCGAAATCGAGATGGACATATACGCACAATATTATAAATACGAAAATATATTTTTTACTTTTCTTATCAATTTTTATATGCATTAGTTGATTTAATAGAGATGCAAAGATAATTGAAATAGGAGTATATAAGTGTTTAAATATGTATATGCATTTCGAGATTTTATTGCTACAAGTTAAGAATTTTCCACCATTGTATTTTCAAAACAAGCTAGTCGATAATTCTGAAGTTTTTGTACAATGTCTTTATGTTAATTCTTAATGTCAGTAGTTTTTCATGAAAAGCGAATTCTTAAAAAAAACTCATTTTATGCTTCTATTATCTTAATGTAACTGGAAATTCTCACTTCCGTCTCACAGTTATATTTCCAAGTTACGAGAAAACTCGTGCGCGCACACGTGCAAGAACGCGAGACCGCGTTTATTCCCAGCCACGAGCGAGATAAGGACGCGGTCCTCGTTGTAAGACAACGCGTCTCTGGCTCCACTTCCGTCGTAGGAGGTCACATCAGTTGATCTGAGCAATTTGCATATTAATACACGGAGGATGACGCATGTACGCCGCCTCATGCTCTCTCGTGAGAAATGATATACGCGTGCTCCGCCGGCTCGGCGCGAGATCCATTACCTGGCCGCAATCAAAGATGACGAATCAACCTAGTTGACGATCGAATTTCTGCCGGTCGATCGACGAGAAACCGACGAGAAACCGAGGATCCACGAGAAAAAGCCGTGCTGCGCCCGACGATAACAATAAACCAATTCCTAGCCGTCGCCGTTTCTCGACTTCTTCGTAATTTACGTCGCGCGAATATTAAAGGGGGAATTTACCGACGCATTGGTTCGCTACACATATACATAAATACACAGGGTGGGGCAGTAACCGTTATAACCTTGAGTATTTTTTGAAAAATAAAAATGTTTCTTTAACGACTGGACGGATATGAAACGAAGTTTACATTTACAGGAGACGTTTGAAATAATGACCATTGATATCAGTGTGATTTCCGTCGAACAGATTTATTTATCTCCTGCGTTCATATAAATACGATATGTACAGATATATACGAGAAAGCAGCTCATTGGCTTCATTTCCCCAATAAAATTACCATGAGTTAATTAAAACCCTGGGCGGACGCGTTCTTCTGCGTCGGAGAGGGTTACCGCGATGGCGGCGGTGGTATTCATTATTTCATAGTGCTTCGCTAATTGGATGAGAACGTGATCCTCGCCGGTCGAAGAAAAATTAAAAACGCAACGTAGACAAATTGATATTCGCGCCGACGGTATACATCATCGCCGTCTGCGCCGCGCTCCCCGTGTAATTTATCGCCAATTATTCCCTGCACCGTGCAATACCCTCCTCCCCCGAAAATTTCTTACGATGCTAATATCAATTCGTTAAGGGTGAAATAACGCGCTGTTCTTCCAGGCTGCACGCCAATTAGCAATCAGGCAATTCGCCCTTGCCCGTTCCCTGCGGGAAGCCAGCTGACGGGACACACTCGGGCGATTCTAATTTTTCATTGGCGGCAATTAGCTGCTCCGTACGCGGCGGCAGAAAATGTGATCCGGTGTTCCCGTTTAGCACTTTAATTCTTCTCTCAGCGTACGCCGTGCTTCGTTCGGCGTTTCTCGCGCGCGCGCACGTGCCTGCAGTCGATTACGCCTCGCTACTCGCGGCTGATTAACTCAATTCGTCACATCGAAATGAGGAAAAATCGACCACTTTTTTCGTCGGTGAAATAAGCGCCGAGTGTTCTACACGACACGCATTCCGTCGCTGAAAAAGAAAACTCGATTAACGCGGTCGCGTTTCGCGAATCGCCAGTCAGAAGCGGAACGAAATGGCGAGAAATCGTGTCACGAAAATGTTACGATTATTCGAACGAATTCGCACTCGTAAAGATAATTTAATATCTCGTTCGAAAGAAAACTCTTTCGAAGTTGGAGCGATCGCTCTTCTGGAGTTGCAATTTCGGCAAGTAGCACCGTGAGATCCGCGAAACGGCACTTCTGTCTTGTCTACCGTTTGATTGTGCTCGCGGTATGGGTCTAACTTCGGCGCCAAATTGGACTAGGTAATTGGTGTCAAAATAGAGTGAAATAAATTTTTTTTTATCTACATTGAATATACCTTTTAACGATATATCGCTTTTTAGCTATATCTTAATTTTTATGCATAAGAAAAAATCCTCAAAATACGCCTGAATTCGCCTCTTAAAACCAGAAAACCCCCTTAATGCTTTTTTTTTCACGTGCCTTTTGCAACACGCCAATGGACACGCTCAGTCTTTATCTTCTCGCAATTATAGTCGTAGTTTCATCGGTGAGTTTGTCACACGGTCGTTGCGATTGCTCGGCACACATACCAACGGCTTCGCAATTTACTTCAAAAAGAAAGTAACGCCGTTCCCCACCGACCCCCGTCGACAGTTTTCAAGCGGCTTCACGACGGATTTGTCGCGGAATTTCAATTACACCTTTCTCGAGATACTCTCGCCCATGGGGAATGTGCTAAGCGTTAATTCTCCTTCCCTGTTTATCGACGCGGACACAGTCGAACGACTTATTCCGACGTAATGCGATATATAAAGTGGCACATAATTTAAAACGATCAAATTATTATTTATATTATTTATATTATTATAATTACGATTTAACTAGATTCGTTCATAAATGATTATGATACATTTTGGCTCTATATATGCAAGACCCCGGGAGAAATTGTTTTCTCACTTTTCTGCTGGAAAATAACAGTGTTTCTCACTTTTCTTGTGAAGTAAATGAATAACTGGAAAGAGATTCGATATCAACTTACGAAGTTACTGATAAAAGTTGGAATATTTAGTTGTGATAAGTAGAAAATGAGTTATGGTGAATGACAAATGAAAATGTCGTGCGCGAGAGAGACATGCGGGAGAACTTTTAATAATTTTGTAAGAATTCGCGACACGAAGCACGTGCGCTTTTATCAAAATAGAAGCATAACGTGACTCAAAGGCGACAGTTATTATGGCTCCACACTGGTTGTGCGTGACTATCAATTTATAGATGTCCGGTATCTAACAATTCCCTTGTCGTCTAGCCGACTGTTGTGTCTCGACAGTTGAAGCGGAAAATCGACTTGTCTACTTTGTGCCTTCCTCTGTCGCAATTTCCTAAAGTTGCTTCGTGCACGTCGCGTCTCGTTCACATTCTCTGCTCTCTGTTCCTTCCTTCTCCATCTCTCTTTCTCTCTCCCTCCCTCTCTTTCTCTGGAGGAGCATCAATTATTTCCACATCGATACCTTCGCGAATGCCTTTGGGAACCTTGTCGGCAGGATATTTTCGAGGTAGGATTCGAATTGTGCCGATATAAATACCTGTTAATTCCTTTCCTCAGTCTCGATAATTATTCGTGATTTCATTCTACATCCAACCTTACTTTAAATTCTCGTACAGTCCCGCTAAAAATATATTCCTGTTATTCAAGAATAATTTTTATAAAATGAGAGAAAAGAAACATTAGATATAAAAAGAATAATATTTTCAAGCTGCTACAATTTATACTTTGAAAATATCATACTTTCGATCCTACATTTATCCGTACCAAGTCGTAAAATTTATTCCTGAATAACATGAATATATTTTTCGCGGAACTATATAAATTTTCTCTCTATGCAAGAGCAGGTTTGATCTTGACCTAAGATTATATATTCCTGCTTATACATGAGAATATGAGTCTTGATCATAATTTCTTTTCTGCGTAGGAATTCGCGTAATTACCAAGCACTGTCTTTTTCTCCCAACATTATCGACGATGGTCCCTCTTCATCCCCGCTCTCGTTGTAATTAAAAATGTGTAACTTATTGGTGAAAATTATTGGTTCGATATTTCTCCTCGCTGCAAGAGCAAAATAGAGCGGAATGTAAAGAGCTGCGTCGCGTCGCGTTTTCAACGGAGTGCCGTATTGTTTTTGCCCGGAAATAGATTTTTGCACGGACTCACGAGTTTACAATAGAAACGAGGGCTGCAACAGCTGTCGCACACACACACACTACATAGAGACGCGTGTGCGCGGCCAAGTTCTTCCCGTATATTACGTGACCCCGTTTCGCGCAAATAAATACTATTAAATGCAGAGGACGTCTGCCGGCGACTGTAACCCCTGCGAACGATATCGATGATACTCCAAATTGGATATAACGACAATTGAACGGAACACGCTCGATGAATCTCGACAGCGCGTGTTACGCCTTAGTAACGCGAGTCGACACAAATATCGGCGGCTCGCGAATTATATTCAGTAATTTAGTAATTCGGGATGATTTTCACGAAATTTTGATCAAGCCAATCGGCGATTAATTCAATCGATACAATTGCCAGCATGAAAATGGTGGGACACCGTTTGTTAAAATTATTAATTTTGCTGGATATTGTTGGACGACAGATTACATAGCTAAAAAAACTCGCCGTTGGCAACTTCACCATTGGAATGATAATAAATAATTAATTAATAAGTAAGTAATGTATTATCGATTAATTTAATCGGAGCTCGGTGAAGGTCACCCTTGACGATTTATCGAGCTAAAGTAGCTGTAAACGAAAGAACAATCGCGATAAGCCTCTCCGTCGCGCGAGAAACGTGAACGCTTCATTACGTGCGCCCGACATTTTCGCAAAATCTCTCGAAGGGTCCTCCGACAAAGGGGCGCATCGTCGCCGGCGACTACGACGGTACTTTCCGAAGGCCTCATTTACCACATGACAAACGTTGTTACATGTCACCGTAAATGTTAACTCACGCCTCCCTTTAATGCGGTACGAACGTTAGCCCGGCGGCTTCGGCGGCCGTCTGATGCCTCTCTCAAAGGAAAGGACGGCCCTTTAATTTTGGATCGGACATGCATACAGCGTCCCTCTCTCTCTCTCTCTCGAGTCGATGTAGAAGCGACTTGGTGTACTTTGCTGGAACTCGCTCGTAAACGAAATAAATGCGTCGAGCGCCGTGACATTCGGTCTTAATATTCGGTTTTAACTTAAAAGCAGCTCCGAGTCCGCCCAGGACCTAATGAGTCCCATGCCCTGAAATAACGCGGGCTGAATCATCGGACTTAATATGCGCATAGTAGTGGCGGTATTACGTATATAACTCAGTTGCACGTGTGTCATTAATGTTAAGTAGTGAAATGCGATAGCTGTTCGCTTGTTAGACGGTAGAATCCTACTCTAAGCGTTGGAAATGGAGTAAGAATAATAATGCGTAAAATTAACGAAGAATTTCATATGTATACAAAATGTGTCAATTTCATTTACAGATATTTTAGCTCTCGAATGGCCAATCCTTTTCTGATCACACAAGTGCAATGAGTTAGATGATATTTCAATGTATACGCAGTGCATGTTTCATCGGATTCTTGCCAAATTCATCCACCTTACAACTTTCTTTAAAGTGCTATAATTTCTGATCCAGGCTCCGAATTATTGTCAAACTTTTGGTGTCGCTTTTAAGTGCAATATACGTCAGTTTGTAATTCTTTCAGAATTTTTTCATTATTTTCAGATATATATACTTCTTAAGTGATAATCGTCCGTCTATAGTCAGGCGATATTTCCCAGTAGTGAATACTTGCGATCGGACGCGCTGCCCCCACGACGCTTGGTCAGTCGTTTCGTGAATTATTCGAGCAATCTCCGTAATACGAGACACATTATCTCCTTGAATGGAAGCGCATCTGCTCGTATAAGAGCGCGAATTGCGAACTTCCAAAACAGTTGAGTCGTTTTACGGTCAAACGTAGGCACATCGTTTAGAGCGAGCGGTCGCGGATCCTCATTAAATGAATAATTTCGTCGTTTGACCATTAAATATGAATATAAATAGGAAAAGTTTTGAAATATCTTCACGTCTATAAGTTCATTAAAAATGCGAAAGTGAATACCGAGGAAGAAAAATCGCATGCCTCAATCATTTCTCCGGAGCCTCCGGAGAAATGTTCACAATCGTACTTCGAGGCGCAGCGTGCTTCGGAAATAATCCCCGGAAGAGCACGAGGTGTATACACATAAATCAGAAGGTAATCGCATCGTGAGGAAACGTGGAAAGGGCACGGAGGGACACAACGCGAGCGTATGAACAGGCGAATCCGTGAAACCCCCCCTAGTAGATATCGACGTGCGGGGGATATCGGGGTAGCACGAATACCCGGTCGACAAAAGAATCCAATTTCTCATACTTACTCCTCCATGTCGGAGTCTTTGGCCACTCGACAGTGAACACCGCGATCCACCAGGCATTTTCCGGTCACGGGATCGGGCGGTGCGAGATTGATGTAGGGCGGCTCCTCCAGAAAGGTTATCTTCAGGTAAAACTTCTCCGGTACACCCTGTGGCGGCGTGTGGGTATTGCCCGGCCAGACGATGTCCTTGATGTCCAGACCCTCCTTCTCCCAGGACTTCCAGACACCGATCTGCCGGCAAGCGAGCGGAAAAATGCGCTCAGTTATGACACGAATCGAAGCGGCTCCGACGGATTATCGTTGCCGCGAAATTATTAGTATCGCTGCGCTTCTAATAACGCAATTAAACGAGCGTGAGTAAGGGTAAAGGACGGTGCGATTCGCAAAAGAAAGAGAGAGCGAGAGAAGAGAGAGAGGGCGGCGCTCGACGGCAATTTATCAAAGCGTCAAGTTTGAAAGGTCCAGGTAAGTCCCGTTTTTCTCTCTCTCTCTCTCTCTCTTTCGCGCTCGCTCTCGGCTTCTCGCCGCCTTCCTTCTTTCCTTCCCAAGTACGACCTGTCGTTTCACTCCGCTTGAGCTTTATATAACCTTTGATGAGCATATTCTCTTCATCTCCTCCATTCTTTCTCTCCGTCATTTCGCTCCCCGATATTACTACTTAAACTGTAAAATAGCATCAATCCTTTGAAATATCACTTAAGAAACGCCTCTTGGGATCAGCGAAAAATTCTTTTTTCGCTTTGAATCCACCCCCAATACCGAAGACCTTCAATTCAATGTTTCACGAAGCGCTGCGAGGAGCGAGTTTATCTTTAATTTCGTCTTGAATTTTATATAGGCGATTCAATCGCGCGTGAAATTGCCTTCGGGAGCGAGAAAGAGGGCGCCGATAATGAGTGACGCGACGATAAAAAAAGTCCAAGTATTTCGCAACACTTATCTAGCGTATATCTTCTCACTTGGCTCTTTCGGAAGAGCTCCTCTTTCGCTGGAGCGCAAAGTCCGCCAAGAAAGGAGAGTCGCTCGCACACTCCGACGTAAACTCCGAATTCGTGCGCTTCGACTCGCCCGAGAGTACCTCCGCGCGCGTACATCGCCCATGGCTATGGGCCGCGCAATTTACTTCCCATTCAGCCGAAACCGCGCTCGGTAACGGAGCGTCATTAGTCAACGTCGATGAAAATTCTCAGATACATCCATCATCGCCAGCATCGCCTTAGAAAAATTCACCGCCGCGATAACGATCCAATCGGCGGGGATTTCAGTCGCTTTGCTCGCCGCCCGTCATGACGGCGAAGCAAGCCAGAGACGGCAAGGTGAAGCAAGGCAAAGTGGAGGAGACTTTACGACGAAGACGGGAACTTCACAAGGTTCGACTGGAAACTCTGCCGAAACATTGAGCAGAAGCACAATGGGTGTGTTACGAGGTGAAATCATCGAGGCGCGATGCGCGTTCAGGTAATGTGCAGGCGCGTGCTTAAGGATGTATTATCCATATTTTTAAGGAGACTACTTATAAATTTCATATTCATCAAGCAAAATTACGTTCCTGCACAATTGATCTTACCACCGAAACAATAAATGTTATTTTGGAACAAAATTGTAATACTACTGCAAGTTATGAACTTTACATCGCTGTGTATTTTCAAAGCAAAACGGTGAATAATACTGTAACTTGTATGTAATATGTGCGTATTAATTTTTAATACTATAGTAGTTTCGCATCAAAATCTCATTTTTAGTTTAAATATTAAAGGTAGAAATTAAAAATAACACGCTAATCTCAAAGAACACGCATAAAAAGTGTCAACTTTAGTTACGAACATCTCAGCTCTCTCTCGAATGGTCAATCTTTTTCTAACTACACGAGCAATGAGTCAGATAATATTTCAATATATAGTGCAAGCGCAAGTTTCGTCGAATTCTTATCAAACTGATTCCATCTTACAACTTTCTTCAAAGTGGAATAACTTTTGATCCCGGTTCTGAATTACCGTCAAACTTTTGCTATCACCTTTAAATGCAATTTAAACCAATTTGTAATTTTTTTCACATTTTTCTTTTTTCATTATTTTACATTATGGGTGCATACATCGTTGATACACCTGAATGCGCTTAAATAAATATGAGATGGCGCGGATGTGCGAGCGTGTTGGCGAGCGTATTATACAGCAGACGGTCGCCCCGTTGAAAATAATCGACGACGTTTCGGCGGTTCGGCGAAACAGTCCCCGCGCGGTAATTTACACGTCAATTAGCAATTTCATATTCATTTTCCGCGATACTAAGAGCACCGTAATGGCAGTCGCCGGTGACCAGACGGCTCGCCAGCGGGCGTGGGTCGACGAAATATGGAAATAACGCGGACATAATTTACGCCGGCAATTAAAGCCATTTGCACATACGCCGTCGGACATTTTCCGCGCGCGCGTTGCGAACGACCTTCGCGTAGGTTGGCAGAGAGAGAAAGAGAGAGAAAGGGGTGAAGGGAGAGGGAGGTGCGGCTGAAAATACGTGACCGCCGCGCCCGGTAAGACACGAGAGCGGAATTAAAAGCGCCCTCACGCCCGCTTTTTTGCATTCCCCGGTGGGCGAGAATCGTGAGTGTCCCCGAAAGCTTCGCCTTCGGTAGGGTGAAGTGTATCGATTTCTCTCAATTGATACAGGACGCGCCAAGTGGCGCTGCTGCGTCGAGAATGGGGAATAAGGTGAGCGGAATGCCTGAGTAATTTATGTGTTATACCGACGTTCAATTCCGCTTTCTTCCGACGGCGCTCCGCAGAGAATCAGTCGACAGTTCCTCCGTGTCTCGTTTCGAGTCGGTGTTTTCGACATATTTCTTTTTTTTTTGCTTCAGCACGGGCGATTTTCAAAATGAAATTCACATGGAATGAAATATGCAGGTGGTCGTGTGTTTTCCGTGGAGAGCAGAATGGTCAGCGAAGAGAAACGTCGTATATCGCGGATGGTAGGAAAGTAATATTTCGCAGCTGTTGTTTCTCGTAGACGGAGAAAGAAAAAAGGGAGAATGGGAGGAGGACAGAGAGAAAGAGAGAGATCAAATTCTCCCGTAATATACATCGACGGTATTGATTTCTGATAATTAAGGGCAAATCCCCGGCCTTATGGGAAACACCTCCACATCGTGATGAGAAAAAGAAGCCAAGGATAGTTCGTGAAAATTATTCGTTAATTCGCAGTCCCGACAAGGCAATATTAATTATTTCTTTCTTTCTCCCTCCCTCTCTCGTAACGTGTTATTGGGAATCGATCTGCTCAAAAGTCTCAGACGGTAGACTGTATATTTTCAATTATTCTGCTCAAACATTAACCTTATAAACTAACGAAAATCAAATAACGTCGCAATCATTCCTGACGTAAAGTCACAGAATTGCTGCAAAACCGGTGTTTTAATGCTTCGACAAATTTTGTGATATTTTAAAGATATACCTTCGCTTTCTTCTATTTTTTTCTTCTTCTAATATTTTTATTCGATTATTATAGAATTATTAGATCAGAATTGCGTCGTAATTATCGAATTTTGCTAAATAGCGTATGGATGTACAGGAATATGAAATTTGTTATTGAAACGTGTGTTAAACAACAAAACATGATACAGTATAACATTTTGAATATATTATTATGAAACAAGTTAAATACTGAAATAAATCAGATTGCGGAGCACAGTCGATTATACGGTTTAGAGCACCGAAGGTCGCGCGTTATAATAATATGCCAAGTATGTCGACGCGATTATAATAATGCTCGACACGGGCCAATGAACACGTCCGACAAAATCGTTCGTTATTTTCGTCATTTTCTCAAATTATTCAGACCCGACATGATAAGAATGTACTATATACTGCTCCTAAATCGTCCATCATTAGCAACCATCGTTAGCAACGATGTTTCATTTTTTACTTATTTTCACATTAGCAACGTAATTACGAGGGGATTTCCTCTGTAAAAGAAGGAGGATCAATAAGGCCGTTTTTCTGCCTTCTCCCGATTTCCACTGAACAATTTCTTTTGTATTGTACGATCATTAGGAATGTCAAAAATAATCATCAGATGAGACAAAATCACGATCCGTAAAACTATAATTAATTATCAGTCTAGATATGCCACTATAGTGCCCTTTTTACAGCATCGTATAGCACATTCTTGAAATGTAATGTTAAACATTTTTCCGAATACGTAATTACCACGTTTACCGTGCGTATTTAAACGAATACGGCAGCAGTGCCATTTGCCGTTGCATTTCGCTGAAATCGCGGAATTATTCAATGAAACTATTTATTTCGATGTGACCTCCTAATTGTTCTCAACACTGCGTAATACATGTCAGAATTGTGCCACCGTGCGTGAAACTCGCAATTATTCCGCTCGCGTTAATGGACTACGCGATCTCTCCTGCGCCGCGGTTTTTCGTTCTCCAGATTGATAATATGCGCGCTCGCGTCACAAATTGCGTTTCACAAACAGACGTGAATCTCGTGGAAATTAAATTAGTTTATACATCGCGAAAGTGAGCCTCGGTAAAATGTTACGAAATCCGGTGTGAGATGTAGTTTCGCGTATCTCCGGTTGTTAATGTTCCGTTTCACGGACTCGTTGACTTCGCGGTCGTTTTTAGTTTTCTGTTTTGTTTACCCACCGAGATCTGCCGCGCGAGATTTGATATTTCCGAATACAGATGGCACGTTACGAGAAAATAAGATAAGAACTTGTTTATTTTTTTTATTTATTATTTTTTTTACGAAGCTTTGTTTATACGTCGAGTTTATATTAGTCGAAGGGACAGGAACTACGCCGTGATCTTTCCTCGCGTTCGTGATTACGTTCTTCAGAGAAGAATTTCCGTCAAATTAAATTCGCCGTGATATTTCGGAGATAAAATTCGCCAAGATACTGCGGAGTAATTCTCGCGAAAATATTGCGGAGTGACTTTTGCGCAATTGTTGCCGATTAATCTTTCCAAAAATAGGGGAACGCGGGGTAATATGGGGTCGAGAGGTAAGACGGAAAAACGCTGTATATAAATAACTACGCAACTGTAGACTTGAACTTACATATATAAAAGAGAGAGGGAGGCGAGTCAACGTGTTAGTCTGCGATGAACAGTGACAGGGGCTGCACATGTCGCAAGTGTTCGAACAAGTTTGCGAAAACCGCTGCATCTATGTAATTTTATGAATCGTTCGATGCCGTGTCAAATAATTTGTGTTTGCGATACGATATTAAAAGGAACAAATAAATCACGCTAATAATATGTCATACATGTTTCACAGTAGATTTTAGTCTTCTTTCTGTCAACTCAATTCCGCTATTCTACAAAATTTACATAATTTCACATCTATCATTTCGAGCAAGAAAGAATCGATTGAGCGGGGCAAGATGGGGGGGGGGCGTTTCCATATTACCTCAGTAATTCTTCGCAAACGCATTGCGGGGATGATCTTCACAATTCAATTATTGTGATCGTGTGCAGAAAGAATGCCCTATCGCTCGAGTTCGCACCTTTCGGCTCGCGATTTTTCACGTGCGATTGGTGCGGGTCGGGAGTGTGCGGTGTTTTGTGTAAAAAGTGCCGAAATCAGTCGCCTCGCGGACGGATATCCGCCGGGCGGATAACTCGGATAACTCGCGAATCCCGAATTTTACGTCTCATCGAGACAAAATTCATACGTCCCGTTTCGAAGTGAATTGTACATTTCACTCCTCCCAAAAATATCACGTCACCGCCCGTCAGAATGTGAATGTTGATCGTGTCGCGAGTGCAGTGAAGTGAAGTGAAGTGCAGAGTGCAATTAACGCGGGACGATGCGGAACGGAGACCGGACGCAACGAAGTACCGGATGCGGGGCGATGCAGCGGCTGCGAGTCTCGTCGACGAATGCGCCGGTCCGTGGACGTCGATGGACTCGACCTCGTGGACGTCGATGGATCCTCGACGAGAAATGGTGGAGAGTGGTGCAGTATCAGCGAAATATCGCCTGATAACGTTACATTTCGTGTGCGGAACGTGTGCGATCGCGCGAATCACATTAGTTGCAAATGCAATAAATAATCAGTCGAAAGATGTCGGCCGACGTCATGTCGCTCTTCTCGCGCTCGAGAGCTGGTTCGATAACTTTTCGGAATTTCGGTATTAAAACTTTTTAGACAATTAATTATTGCGATTGACAAAACAACGGTGATAGCGATCACCTTTCTCTATAGCTGTGTTCCGATAATTACCGCCGAAACCAAAAGTCTGCAGTTTATGTTACGTCGTTAGAATCTGAAGCTTGGTGATCGGCTTCGGGAAAACGGGACACGTATAGTTGGCATGCTCGTGCGGCGTTTCGCAATTAATAAACCTAATTGTCAAACATGCGCTCATTTCTTCGAATTCACTAATTTTATAAATGCGTGAATATTACTTTTATTATACAAAATAGTAGGCGTATCGCATAGCGGTAGAAAATCCCACTTTACTTAATTACACGTTATTTATCCAGTTTATCCAATCACAGTGGGGAATATTAAGAGAAAATTCTGAGACGAAAATTTACACTGCTGCTCTCAAATCATATTTTTATTTCCATTAACCGTAACATTTTTCCGATTTTAATGAAAATTGCCGACTAATACGTATGTTCTGAAAGGAACGCTTTGCGACTACCTTACGCACTGAGTTTCATTCGCAATAAATATAAAAAAAAAAAAAACAAACGAAACGCTTTGCTAACCCCGTCTCTCATTCAAACCTGCCCTCTAACGTACCCAAATTGAAACTTTAAATAGAGCGCGTCTATTTCCGTCGCGCTTCATCGCTTATTCATCGAGGCCCGCGCGCGCACGGCTCGTTTAATCGAGTGCATTCGAACGGGAATTGATTTATTCGGCGCATTCCGAAACGTTCCATTGAAACGGGTAATTTAACGACAATGTGAACAACAACGCCCGGTGAGAATCGGGGCCGGTTTATTTACACTCGTGCGCTGCTCATTGCCGCCGCTGCGTCATAGCGAGCACGTGTTCGCGCGCGACCGCCGCGCATCTCCCGCTGCCAACCGGCGAGCTGTCAACATTTATCCAACGATCGCGTGCGCGGCGAAGGAGATAAACTCGCTTTCTCGGAGAATAGAGACGCGGCAAGTTGTCCGCGTCGGGCCAATAAAATAAAATTGCGCGAGCGCTTCGGTGTGAGCGCCGCTTAACCTTCTGAATATGTAAAGCCTCCTCCGGCCGATGCGCCACACCATCCGATGTGTGTGTATGCGCGCGCTCGCGCAAGACATCTACATATTAGAAACTGATACTGCACAGGAAGGGGAGGGGGGTAGGTTGCACTGAGCGTGTCGCAATGAAAATTCATATACACGTTCATGAACGGCAGCCTGATCGTCCAGTTTTATCTACCTACCTCTCTCTCTCTCTCTCTCTTTCTCTCTTTCTCCTTCTCCTTTTTTTTCGTCTTTTTATCCAGGCCGAGGAGACGAAAAATTCAGAACGCGGGTGGCCGTGAGATCAATTCCGTCGTTGCTTCGTACACCACGTGGAACCGGCGATTACCCTCTGAGAGATTTATGCGCCCCGGGCGCAATTAAAACGCTCGGCCGTGTTCGTGTGCGCGCATCAATCGCGCCGCGTATCCGTGAATTAATAGTGAGATACACGCGCGTGGAGGTGGCGCGTTCACGGAAAATCTCCCGCTCATGCCGGAATTATACGGCCATGTGCGAGCGTATTTATACGCTGACGCGGTTACACCGGATTTATTTACACCGGCCCGATCTCGCGCGCGCGCGGGATTAACGAAAATAGCATCGAACGGGATGTAACGGCCGATTAAATCGCGAAGGCACTCGAGATAACGAGACCGATCTTTCCGGGGTGTCGTGGAGCGCGGTGGACTCAGGCGCTCAAAGTTGCGCAATTACGGGGCAGAGTTGCGGGACTCTAAATTACGCGGAAGTGTCGGTGTTCGTTCCTAAACATTAACAATTGCGGAAGTTGCAGAAAGTGCCGAGTCACGGCAGAACCGCGGAATTCCGAATTATTCGGATGTAATTCTTATCCCCGGATGTAAAGTACAATTAATTCGAGTAATCTTAATAGCAATTTTGATAAGTGATAAGTGATAATTTTACTAAATAAAACACAAATTGAAGTGAAGTTGCCTGAGATCTTACGATGTCGCGTAGTTTGTATTACATTGAAAAATTGCATCGCGTAAGTTTGAATTAAATTAAAAAGAAATTTGAGAAAAATAAAATTAAGATTAACGCGGAAAAACATTTGGCGCGTCTAATGTACGCAAACTTGAATATGAAATTATTCTCACCTGGCGTGAGTATATCTGAATATATAATGAATTCGTAGGAATTTTTTATAGCAATATTTCTTTTTTACAGTCCCATTCGCGTGGGAGCCCCATTCGTGAAGGAGCGTATGAATTTAGTGTCTTTTTTACATTTTTTTAAGATACACCTCTTATGAGAGTTTCTCGCGTTCGCGTTCCATTTTCGCGTGTATATTCAGCGCCCTTCCGTCTCCACCCACCGAAATTACGTGAATCCGCGTTTTGATTCGCTGTGATAATATAATATTAATATAATGAGATAAACAATGCGTATTTCTCTCTCTCTCTCTCTCTCTCTCATACATATATATATACTCTCCCTAGTTCGCGTATTACGTAGCTTAATTTAAATCGGGGACCGTGACATAATGCGGTAACCAGTAAACCGCACGCGGAAGACTCGGAAATTAAACTTCGCCGGCAAATATCTGGCGGAACGCAGCGCGCAACGTACCGGCGTTGGCGGCGGCTAAATCCACTACAAAGCGCTGGCGATAAATTAATGACTATATTAACATGCCATGAATTAATGAACGGATTACAAGTTCATTATACTACTCGCAGATTATACGGTTAGCCGTGCCGTGCATAGCGCCGCGAACGTTTTCTGCGTCCCCTTTCCCCGTCAGTTCAGCCGCGCGCATCACGCATTTCCGCGTCCAAGCGGATCGTGCGTTTTCGCGCGGAATCGACGCGGAACGTATCGCAAAGCCTCGCGGAACCCCCTGATTATCGCGGTCTCATTAGCGTGTCGTTCGTTAATTATAAGTTCCGCCGGTAGTTGGCGAAACATTAGCAGTTACATCTTGTTAACCAGTTTATCGCTCCGCAGCGAAGCTCGACAACGAAACTTTCCGGTACAATAACCATCGCAGTTATGAGACATCGTAGGTTGACGTATCGAGCGCACGTCACGGTTAACCGAGTCGAGTGAAAATTCTCCCTCCCTCTTTCTCTCTCTCTCTCTCTCTCTCTCTCTCTCGTTCTCGCACGTGCAATAACGTCGCGTCAGTTATTCATTAAGTTCGCTCTCGTGGTTTTTATTTGCATTTGTATTTCCGTCCTCAAAAGGCGAAGGCGAATCTGTCGATTCAGTTTCGTTCGTTTCAGTTCATACGATACGCAGGGTGAGGCAATATTATTGGCACTTCCGGGATCTTAGAGGAATAAAAATATTAACGACTAGACGGGAGGATTAAACAAGTTTAACGGGAGGATTAAAAGTTTACCCGAATGAACTATAAGAAGGCTACTTAGGTTTAAAATATCGCCTGGTTTTAAAATATCGAGCTATTGCGGCCGAACTTATCAGTGATAAATGATGAAATTGGCGATCACATAAATTATTTATTTTACAAGTATAACCAATATAACCGCGGTTAGGCTTTACTATCCTTTTCTCTCGTGTAGGAAAATTAGAAAAGGCGTGTTTGAGGCGACGACCATCGGTGTCGATGGTTAATGCTTCACTCTATATTTTCGGCGCGAGTTCTGGTATCTCATGCAACACCTCCGTTAGTTCAGACAACTGGACGAGAATTACGCTGCTAATTCTGCCTCACTAATCCCGAAACGCTGATTCCCTTCCACCAATTCTGATCCGCGCGATTTGCGGAATGCGCAAGGGGTGGCAGGATTTTCGTAATACCCGCGAAACCGACGTAGGTCAATTTAACGAAAGGGTCCTCCCTCCGTCCCCGAAATCCTGAGAGCTCCGCTCTCGAAGATGTTTTCACGCGCGAGATTCCAACAAACAAGCCGGGGAAAAATCTCCCGGAGGAGCATCGATTTCCATTTGGCGGCAATAGCCCTTAACTTTTCAATCTGTCAGAACATCTCCTCCGACCTCGCGTTCGTTATTTTTTCCCTTCCGTCAATTACGGCATTTCGGGAATGCTTAAAGATTCAACAGTGCGTGACGAAGAGGACGGGTTGGGGGGAAGGAGGGAGGACGAGAGAAAGGAGGAAAAACGAGAAAAAAGAGATCACAGCGGAGAGAGAAAGAGAGAGAGAGAGAGAGCGAAAGAAAGAAGTAACAACCCACGGTCGTCCGCCGCATGAAAATATATCGGGGTGGTCGCAACGAAATAAAACGACGGAAGGGGTTAATTAGACCGCGAGGATTTCGACCGCGACATAAAGCTGCCACGCGATGACCGACTCTCTCGATAAGCACGGCGAGCGGGGATTACGTCGCATACCGCGTTATCCGCGTTTTAACCGGCACGGTTTGCGAGGATACAGCCCGCGGCGTTTGGCACGACTCCAGCTGTCCGATCGAGTCTCTCGCTGGAAGCCCCCGGTTCTCTCTAATCTGCGAAACTTCCGGCGTAAATTTCCGCCCAAGAACAGCCCCCGCCCCCCAGGGTGCAGCGTGTGTTTCCCCGAACTAGCTCGGGGGTGGCGCGGCCAGGGGTTGGCGAGCCTCGAGGGGCGCCGTGATCGGAAATGCGAGTGGAAAAGACGGCGCAATTCAGGCAACCCGGCGCGAGTAAAAACGTACACACGGCGCACCGGAAAGTTCCGCGAGTTATTAGACACTAAATTAGCGGCCGGTATGGCTAGTTTTGCGCGAAACGGTAAGGCTTGTTCTCGTGCTTTATTGAAACGCGTGGGTCGAACGAAATCCGCCCACCCCGGCCGATTAAATAAGAAACTACGTGCTGTGATAATATTGGATAATATTATTAAGATTACGGCAAATTGAAATATATATCAAGTTTTAAAGTAAGGTAACTCCGCTATATACATCCGTTCCAACTTGGAGCGAAATAAATCACGAAATATCGTACACTGGGTTTCGGAACAGTTCGGACGCTTATCTTTCGTTGCGGTTCGGAATGCAAACAATGGTCCAATGAGAGAACCCATTTTCGAACAACAACGTCCTCTCATTAAAACGTTCCATTGCGTTCCGAATTGCATCGAGAAAGAAGCGTTGAAAACTACTGTAGAACTCAGTGTGTGTGTGTGTGTGTGTACCGTCAACTTGCAAAACACATCCGCAGACTGGAGGGGAGTATCGAACATAACGTGGTGCGGGATCCTCTGGCGCTCGGTAATAGAGGAACACGATCCACTTGTCTATTCTCCACACCTCAGCCAATTAACATCGCGCCGACAAGTGCAGCGCGGCGTCACCGGATAGCGTTATCCGAGCAATTTCGCTAATTAGCTTGCGGTACCGCGCGCGTGCTTGTCTTAGCTCGAGCACGGTGGCCGCGTGTATCGTAAACACGCGAAAGGTCGTTTCGAACACGACGATATGAGGCCGGCCGGTGGTTAACACGCTGACTGACACCGCGCCGGGCGTTTCTCCATTTCCGATAATCGATTAATTAGTCGCGGTCCCGCGCCGGCTACTTACACGTCGATCGCCACCTGTCACGCGCTCGCCGTTTGCAAAGAGCCTCATCCCGCCCCTCCCTCCGATAACGTCCTGCTATCTGAACTTCTCCGGTCTCTCTTCCTCGCGGAATCTCTCACCTCAAAACAAACGGAAAGTGACGGTATTTTTTCACTCGAGAGTAGAAATACTGCCGTTCGAACTTGTAAGAGTGTATGCTTCACTCGAGCTTCAACAGTGGAGTCTTATTAGAGTCTTAGGTAGAAATAGAGATGCGTCATTGAGCTCGATATATCGAAAATCGCCATCGTATTTGCCCGGTGATACTTGGGGCCAGTGAATATAAGTCGCACCGATAAGTTAGTCACACCGATTCATCCACATTTGTACAGTCGGGGTTTTCTTCCCCGGTGGCCTAGCTTGGCAATATGTAACACGATAATAACACGTAGAAGAGAGAGAGAGAGAGGGAGAGAGAGATTCACTTGCCGAGAATACCGCTTTACGTCAATTAAAGCGATCGTCGCTTGTCGCATTTGGCAACGCGACGTCTCGCGGCAACGTCCGTCACAATGATAATGCCCCCTTCCCTTCCCCAGGGCCGATTTTCCTACGGCGCTGTGATGTAGTGCGATTTGAAATTAAGGTCCCCTCGGGAACGCGGCGTATACGCGCGTGTAATGATCGACCGGTAGTTGCACATCGGGGAGCCATTGTCGCGCTGACAAATTGGCTGCTACATTTTCGCGTCGCGATTTTCATTCGTCGTATCACGCGGACCTCGCTGCGATTCACCGTCCCGCTGTAATCCCACTGTAATTCAATATATTTTTATCCACCGTCTTACCCCCCCCCCCCCC
>NW_014557929.1:514115-521191 GCF_001313825.1 Dinoponera quadriceps | reverse complement strand
CCCCCCCCCCCCGTTCATACGCGCGCATTACACCGGGGAAAAAAGGAGAGGAACCTATCCAATTATTCGAGATATTCCGGATCGATAGGTCGTCCTTGTTTGTTCGCTCCTCGGACACGCCGTTCTTTCGATCTTAATTGATTTTTTTTGGCGCTTTTGTTATCTCGCCCGACTTCGCGCGCCGCTCAGTGGTTCGCGTAATCCTTCGGATCGCCGGGAATGCCCGGAATCCGTTTGTGTTTGGCGGAATATAGGACACCGAAGGGAAAAATCGATATGGCTGCGACAGGCGCGAAAATAAAAAGTCACGTTGGCGTAAAATCCCGCGGGTTACACCGGGGGAGAGAACAGATGGGAGAGGGGGACATATCCCATACACGTTATAGTTTGAAAAAAATCTAGACACGGAGACGCAACAACGCGGCTATGTCGCGGATGCCAAAGGGGAGGGTGATTCGACGATGGTGGGTGACGTCGCGGGCGGAAAACTGATCATCAACATTTCGCGACACGCCGCGTTCAACTTTGACATGCCGCCGTTCGAGGATGTATTGTCGATTAATGTCGTATTTTCAATGATGCATCGAGGGGACTACTTATAAATTTCGTTTTTACCAAACAAAATTATTTGTAATTTTCTCACATAATTTTTTCATTATTTTGAGGTACGGATGACACATCCTTAATGATCATCGACATTCGATTTCCCGCGTTCGATCCGGCATTATTCTCGGTCGTTGCGTGTCTCGATTTGCTATGTGTAAACCATTGTTCTTGCGGAAATTGGTTAATTAATAGCGCATAACCGATATAAATGTATTGTCCGTTGCACTACGGTCACATTCATTTATATTGTCCGAGGCTAATTGCGTTCTGCTCGTTCGCTAATTAAACGCGTCATGTGTGTATCGCGAGATTTGTGCGTGTTGTATTTGGCGAAGATGAGTGATTTTGCAGGCACGTCGGATTGTAGGAAAACTTTTCGTCCCGAAACAAAATAAGAAGGTCGTTGAGTGATTTATGCGTCAGAAGCAGCGTTTGGTTCTTATCAATATACTGCATAATTTTTGATTTATATTTAGAGCGTTATATTAAGGAAAAAATATTTCCAGTATTTTTATTTCTATAGATTATAACAATCGTGTGTCAATATATTGTGTTTGCGTACAGAAGGATATGTCATCGATATCAAAATGAAGCAAAAGGATATTAATTATGGAAATATAGTATTCACACGTTCTCCGTCAATATATGGAAATAATTTCGAGAGAGAGAGAGAGAGAGAGAGAGAGAGACAGAGAGAGAGGAGAAAGCAGCACTCGGTTAATGTTACCGGTTTCATTGAAGTTGTAGTTGTAGTTCAAATTGCTCGTATCCTCCTTGCATTCCACGCCTTTGTCTTGCCAATCATTGCTAAGTTACTCGACTCCGACTGCCAATTAATATCGTACGTTCAATTTTGTTATCGATTACGCGAACTATCATTATCGCGCGCTCGCGAAACTTCATAAGATACGCGGTAACAAATCTTGACGCTTGTCTGAAACTCGAAAGGTTTCAATTAATTTCGATTAAATTTAGAAATTCGATATCTCGTGATTAGAGTGAAGAAAGAGTTTATCGGCGAAATAAAATATCTTCGTTTCTCCATCCCAGGTGTGGTAAAACGATATCAATCGTTTCCAGATATTGACACATAAACGGTCAAACAAACATATACATATATATGTAAATATATATACATAAATCCAAAGTAAATTAATGACATCCGCGTCAATGAACGGGATAAATCGCTTTACAAATCGACAACGAGAGCGAGCGGATAAACAAACGAACGAATAACGAAAATCGAAGTGAGCGAAACGACGAGATCGCTCGCTTGTAACGCGAGAGACCGCTCGCTATTTTCCCCGCGCTCGCTGTCCGGCGCGATTTATCCCGCGGAACGCGGCGAAACGACCCAACATCGACTAAATAGCAAGTGTTTGCCTCACGTACGTTCGTGTGTACAGTTGATTGTCGGAGCTGCGTTATCTTGCCGACGACTGCGGAACGCGCGCATATTAATTAATTCTAGTTTCAGCTTCCTGAGTGACGACCCAATTTCGCGTTTGCGCGAATATACAGTAGAGGGCCGAGCGAGCGGGCGAGAGAGAGAGAGAGAGACGAATAGGTAATCTCTAGGCGAGCTCAACGAGATTCTTGCGCGGAGAATTGGGATTTAGGTGGGCGTACTTAAAGTGATTAGCCGATCGACGCGTTTTACGAGCGATGTTCCGCCGTCGTACGGGTTATGGTCGCGGACTTCGATCCGATAATCCGCTTATTTTGCAAGAGACGGGCAGTTTAGCGGCGAAACGCGCTGGAAACACGTCGTTAAGTTATTACGTGTTGTCGGACTCGCACTACTATACTTATAACTATGATTACCAGTGACTATTGACTGTTTCTCCATGATAATACACCGATTGTACTTAAGAGAGCGCGTCGAAGCGCGCGTTCGATGCGATCCGCGACTGAGCGACGCCGATATTGGGCGTGAATTCTTTGCGCCAAGAAGGGGAGGAAAGAAAAGAGAGAAAAGAAAGGCTCTCCCCAGCCGGACCGGGAAATATCGCATTAACGTGTGTAATTACGTTAATGGAGTGTTTTCCAAGTCACTCGGTCGCGTTCACGGCTGCGCGCCTGAATCGTCACGGTCATTTTTCCCGTGGATTTTCCTCCGAATTTACCCGAGCAAGTTTCTCCCGCTGTCCGGCCGCGATATCTCCGGGATTTCTAAACGATCGTTGAGTTTGCGGATCGCAAGGACATTGCCGAGGCGATAAACATTTTCGCAGCCTTTGAGATTCTAATGAACTCGCGCGGCACGCGGCAACGCTCGCATTCAATGGTTTTATTCACGCTACGCTGATGCCCATTATATGGCACGGGCCATTAACGTCCGGGATATTTCCCGTGAAAAGCCTCGCACACTGCGCTTTGTCCCCGCTTTTAACGGCTACTTTCCTGGATCGGGACGAAAAAAGAAGGAATAACATGAAAATGGAGAAAAAAGTGAGAGGGAAGGAATAGGTCGAACGTGTTTCAAACGTCAACAATTTCACGTTCAATCGCGGAAAGAAGGAATTAGCTGCCGCCAGTTAGTCAAAGGGAAAATTCCCGAGTCGAAATTTTAGTTCTACGTTAAGTCTCGAAGTGAAGAAAGCGGCGATAAGTTTCCATTTGTAGCATCGAAGAAACACTATTGGTGTCCCTTTGATGCTGCAAACGGGAAGAGTTATTTCCGTTTTCTCCACTCGAAGATCCAGGACGGTATTCATAGTCGGATCTTATATTTAAGACCGTCTTAAGCACAAGATCTGACTATGAATATCGGTTTTAGAACTAAGTAGACTCATAGGATCCAAATTTCGACTCGGTTTCAAACGGAGGAAACGGAAATAACTTCTCATTTGTAACATCAAAGGAATACATTTGAAGACTTAACGCAGAACTAAAATTTCGACTCGGGCGGATCTAGTTATTAGCTGAGAGCTAATTCTTCTTTTCCGTATAGAGTCACAAGAGTTAGCTTCCACGGCTAAAAACTAGACCTGGTAACGAAATTTCACTTGTGCCATATAGATAGCTAGTTTTTTTTTTACCTTGACAGCTAATTCTTTTTTTCCCGTGATCGCGTTTCAGATTTTGTCGGGTATTTTTCCGCCTTCCTCTCCCCGAAATGCGTCGAGCGCGCATTGAAAATTTTGTTCCATCGTGAAAGCTTCGCTCCTCCGCGATATCCATTCGCGATATCTCGCTGTTCGTTCTAATCGACTTGTCGATCCGTGCGCGGCGAACCGCGTCGCGCCTTCGATCCCGATTAATTATTTCTGCCGCGGGACCGGAAGGACGTCACTGTCAGAACGGAATAAATGGGAATCTCGGCGTAGCCGCGGTTCGCCAGGCGATGATTCGCGCTGACGCGATACAAACGGGAGATATAATTAGAGAGGACGACGGCGCGCGGCGGGTGCGGCTTACGCGCGAGGAAAGGAGACGGGCGGTGTCGCGAGAGGAGAGAAACGGCAAAGTGTCGAGATAGGAGCCGTCCTCTCGAATTAAAGGAAATAATTAAAATCATGACTCGCGCGGGGAGGGGGGCAGGGAAGGAGGGAAAACCCCCGGCGCGAATCGGGTCTCGGTCACGAGTGTCGGGATAACAAAGTTTCACCGGCCGTCGCGCCGTTCGCGTGCGCGACGGCAAATGAAATTTCGTTAGCGCAGCTTTCATTACGCGCGACGAGCTGGATCCCGGATTAATAGCGTTTTAATTATAGCTTCGTCAAGATAAACGCGAGGACAAACGCGTCGTGTTGTGTACTGTATCCGCGGAACTCGTAGCGCAAACGCATAACGCGACCTCGCCGCGTCGGCCTTCCACTACACGACGATAATTTGAACGAGGAATTTTTGTTGGAAATTTCAAGGCACGGCGGGCGTTAACTTCCGGATTACAGAGCTCTCTCCCTCAGATTTTCCGAGAAGATTCCGAGATTAAACATACTCGCAATTTCGATGTTCCGGCTTTTGTGTTGGATTTATGAAAAAAGCTTTTATGTTGGAACATTTATAATATGCTCTGCGGGCTCGGACGAATGTATAAAAAATTGAGCAAAATCTCAAATCCCCTTGAATATTGCAGACACGCGTATTTAATGAATATTGTATATTTGGATCAAACGTTTATGCACGGGTTCTCACACGCATATTCGGATTATCAGGCTCATGAGCCCGTATAAAATATTAATCGTCCTCGAGCGTACCTAATGAGGAAAGCTCCCCCCCTCCCCCTCCCCCGGTGGAAGCGGCGAATTTATTTAAAATGTTACAGACGCAACGCTCAATGTCGAAGGGTACTTTGAAACTTGTCGAGTCACGAACTCTATTACGAAGTTGTTGGATCATTGTTAGATTGATTAATGGACAAAGTAACGAGAGAAATGCCAATGTCTCCTCCGTTGTACACGACATACATCTTAGTTCAATGGTTCTCAATCCTGTTACAGAATTATTCATGTATACACGACGCGGCTACGTAGGAACAATATATCTACAAAAAGAGAATCCATTGCCAGTTCGTGACAAAAGTACGCACCGCCGAGATATGTTCATAACTAAACGACAGACGGAGAAGAGGAATTTGCTGATGCACGGCAGATTTTACGTCGTCGCAACAAAATCTGTCGTAACTTCATTATCGTCGCAACGAATATGCAACGATGGTTTCGCAGCAAAATTATTTTTCTCCGTGCGGAGTTGAAATAAAAAAAAAAAAAAAATTAACAACTTGGAAATCACTAGGAAATTCGAATTTTAGAAAAGTAAGATAGCTCCATCTTTCTTTATTTAGTACAATTATGGAAACTTCAAGGAAGTAAAATATTGGGTCGATGTGAAAAAGTTCCGTTTCTTAATCAAAATGTACATGTTATATTTATTTATTGAAAACTACAATCAGTTAAGTATACGTCGTTTCGTTCGACGGCCTGCCGTCTCTTCGATAGCCGCATGAACCCGCGTAGAAATTCTAGGATTTCCGAACGAAGAACTGATTAACCGATGAAGAAACGGAGCGGAATTTTGCGTCTGATCAATAATAACAATGTCGCGAGGAAAACCCACGTCCTTCTAAAGTCGATGTCACGCTTTCTCAAGAAGAATACAGCAACTTTTCAAGAAATATCTAATCAAGGCCCGAGCTGCACGAGGAGCTTTAAACGCAAAAAAACGTCTACTTGGGCGGAAAGCTTATACCTCCTCGCAAATAGCGGATTCGGACCGAAGTGGATGGATGAACGTGCGGAAATTCACGGCACAGTGTCGTCGCCGAAACCCCGTGTTTTCTCACAGCGCGAGCGTTTCAAACTTTAATGAGGTGACGAAAGAATCCGCCGGATAAAACAGCACGCCGGACAAAGATGGATTCGCGTCGTGGGCGTCGGAACGTCGTAAAGATGAAGTTTAAAGTTCGCTGGCATTTTCGCCGGAGAATTCCCATCAAAGTTGCGCGAAACTTAATACTACCGTTAAAAACTCCCTCGCGCGCGGAACCGGCGAAAATCTCGGCCGGATGCTCAATGACACCTCGACGATAGAAGACGAAGGTAATCCCAGCAGAGGATACGAATTGAAGGGCGCGCGGCGAAATTGGTTTATTTTTCGTAGACCTGCCGTATGTGTGTGTATTTTTCACAGTCCACTCAAACGAGACACTTCATCGCCGTTGGGATGCATCCAATCGGATCGGATCTACCGTTGAAACTATAGAGATAGAATTAACACAAATGCAATAAATGAAAAAAAAAAAAAGAGAGAGAAAACATTGAAAACACAACGCGTGATAAAGCGCGCTTGAAGCCTCGGGAATAACGGTTTAATCTATGATTTTTATATCTTTCGTTGGATTTTTGTATTTTTACGAGAAGCTTCGCATGCATTTCGCCGAGGTGTTTCGCCACTCTTATCGGCGCACCGCAGCTTTTCAAATAGACGAGAGAGATATAACCGGCGTCGTTGCGTATGAACCGTGTAATTTGTATAATATATTTATACAATTAACCGTCTCTTCCCTCTCTGCCTCCTCCTTGTGGCTTCAGAGGCGGAAATATCCCTTTGTGCGAACGCGAACGAAATTCCGCAAACCGACGGTTGCACCGCACCTTGAGAAACGCTCGTTTGTTCGAAATACGATCTCTCTCTCTCTATCTCTCACTCATTCTCATTCTCTGCACACGTGCGACATTAAAAACCATTTATGAGCGATTTCTCGCTAGTCTCGAAGACCGGCCGCGTAAACCTCGCAAGGGGAGAGGACTCGACCACGGGCTTCCGACGGAAGAAGGATCTCTCGCAAGCTCGCGCGTGCGCAACTCGGTATCTCCTTCGCCGGGAATTTCCATAGCGCGCATTAAGGGATGCCATAATAGTTTTACCTAGCGAAGCACCGCGGGGATATCCCAGTCGTCGCGTACGTGACAATTGTGTCGCCGTTCCCGGCGGTTGAGAAGGGGAAGGGGTGGAGGGGGGGGGGG
>NW_014557929.1:437187-514068 GCF_001313825.1 Dinoponera quadriceps | reverse complement strand
GGGGGGGGGGGGGGGGGGGTAGCTCGTATCCAGAAATATCTTGCGAACGGCAATTCATAACGCGATTACGAGCCATCCGAGCCTGAGAATTTCTGGAGAGCGCCAGAGCGGAAACGTGCTCGTCGCGTTCGTTCCGCGGCAAGAAGCCACCGCTCTGAGGCCGAGGCTGAGAGAAGATAGGTAGATACTTGCGTTTATTGTCATCCCAGCTCTTAAAAACGTTTACAATAGCGTTTCAATGCCGTGGCTGCGAATGTCGGAACGCGGATTATAATGAAGTCGCTACGTCGATTCTCTCTCTCTCTGTTGGCGCGGTTCTTCGGAACATCGCCGAGGACGACGGACGCGAAAGGTAGCCAAAAGGACGGCGCTAAAGTTTACCGCAATTTCGCGGCTCGACGCCGCAAATCCAACGTATAACGAAAGAGAGGCGATCGTGATTTATTTACTACACAGAACGCGCGCGCCTTTTGAGGCTTTTCGGCCGAGAGAGGCGATAAATTTCTGCCCTTTCGCGCAATACCGCTGCTCGTTTAGCCCTCGGCGCCACTTTACACTTGAACGCTGGAAGAATATTTTTCCACGGGGACTCTTTTTCCGAAAAATTTCGTAACTCCGCGGTCCGCTGTTCCCCGAATTCGCCCTCTCTCGTTGAATTACAGGCCGATCGACGTTAAACTCATCTGTCGCGTGAAAAAAGATGAGCGGGCGGTAAAAATTGACTCATCCTTGAGCGCCCACATCGAGAGGTGTTATCAAAATGAGATTAAGAAAGAAATAAAAAATAACAAATATCCGATAATAAAATATATAAAAAAATTAGTCGTGTTGAAATAATAATAAAATGGCTAAAAGTTGCTGAAATAGAAACAGTTGCTCGAAATAGGCAATGAAACAAATATGTCGCGTTATAACGATAACGTGGAAATAAACGAATGAAAGTCGTCTGTGATATCGCAATTCTCATTTTCGACGCGATAACAATTCGCCGACCGGCAAGGGAAAAATCCCGGCGCGCGATTGCCAGCCGTTTCCACGCATCCAATCGCGTATATCGACGAAGAGAGCGGAAGATCCTTTAGAACGGGAATTCTTTTCGCGCAAATTTTATGCAGATACATGCAAACGCCTAATCGCATTAATAGCGCGTCCGAAGAAGCCCGTTCGAGATCCCCGTTCTCCCCCTCTTATCTTGTTGCTTCGGCTTTAATTATTCCGTCTGTCTTCGTGTATACTTATTTGCGAACGTGTGACCGCGTCTTTCCTATACGCACGAGCGACTGGCAATAGCTTTCAGTGGGCAAAGTTTCACAGCTAGTAAAGTGCATGCGAAATAATTCGGGCTCACCTCCTCCCAGACGAGCTGCTTGCTAACTCCCGGCCGAAGGTTCATAATTTTCAACTCCGCCGCCTTGAGCACGCCGTCTTGAGTGAACTCCACGTTCGGCTTCCCTTGTTCGCCCTCGACGGAGACGTTTTTCAAGTATCTAAAGGGATTACAGGCGAGAGGGTTGCAATGTGTTACTATACACGAGATAAGAGACACGAATGCCTTGGAAATTACAATAGAGAGTCAATTCGACATAAAAGGTAAAGAAATAAATATTACCTTGAATATTTTCGTAATATGAAAATAAGAGAGAAAAATTTAACAGAAATCGCATCTCGAGAACGCCTTCTGTAAATACAAACCTTTTTCCATTTTCATATAGTCGTCAATATAATATCTTTACTTTTCGAAAATATTTCGGGTGTATTGAGAGAAAAAATATCTAAGAAGTAAAAAAAAATATTCATTCGATGGATAATAATAATATATTTAAGTCAGAAGTCAACATTTTAACATTCAAAACGGTCGATTCAATATGATCTTTCTTACCAAATTCTCTCATTTAAATATAATAAACGATTAATTTCATAAAAAGCAACGGATTTAAGAAAATGTAAATTTTTTTCTATTGAAAAAAATTTTTTTCCCAGTATAAAAACGTGTACATTAATATAAATAATGTTACTATCTATCGAATAAATATAACATATTTCTCCCTTAGATTTTTCTCTCAATATAATATCGCTTCAAGTATATTCGTGTTTCAATGAAATAGATATGATGATGGAGACGAATTGTAGGATACCGCGTAATTTTAACGTGCAATAAAACTTTACGGTCTTTCAAAGCGACATCGAAATAATACGTTGAGTAACAAATACATCGCGATACTAACTTCAACATGTGGAACATGTGGAAACTCCAAATATAGCATAACAGAACGAGCAAAACTCTGATATATCAACAAGCGTGAAATTATCTCAGAATCAAATTACACATTATTTCGCACGACCGGAGGGCAAAATTCCTGAAATTTGCGATAACTCGTTAAAGCCGAGAGAGGGGGAGGATCCCACCTCTGACGGGGCCATTTCGAAGGAAAACTCCGCCGCGATTCGAAAGCAAGAAAAGGAGAAAGGAGAGCAGCAAAAAGAAGTAGCTCGTCGGGGGGTGCTCGACGCAAACGAAGCTATCTATATTTTAGCAGAAAGTTACGCGGAATTACTTGAAAAACAAGTCCCCTGTGCTCCAGCGCGATTCGCCGGCGCCCTCGCAGCTCAGCTGAGTGTTCAGGCTGCGATTCGCATTTTTCGGATCGTTGACGAAGTCCTCGACGCCGTAAGCGTAGACCTTGATTGCCGTGGTGATTTCGCTTACCAAGCTCTCGCTGCTTGTATCGAAATGCACGCCTACGAGAGAAAAAAGGAGGAAAAGAATATATCGGGTTGGTTCGTTAAAGCGGGTTTATTAACGGCGAGGATTTCTATCGACCTATCGATTTGTCTACTGGTACACACACACACACACATACACACACACATATCCATACAAAGAAAGAAAATTTTCCGTATTTTTCTCTCCCTCCCGCTTGATGGCAATCGAATAAAGACGGATGACTAACCGTAGCGCAAGCTTGTGATAAATAATTTACGAGACACAGATTCTATTTCTCAATATGAAGCTTATTGCTCGGCCTGTTTGATATTGTGGCGGCAGCCTCGCCCGAGCGCGATGGACGTTTACAGAAATTGAATTCTTAAGGTAACCCGTTCCTCTCCAGTTACGTTGCGCTTCCGTTCATTCATTCTCGAATAAACGGGCACGGCCGTTGCGCGGGAACGCCGCGGCGGAAGAAAAACATACAGCGCGTTGTTACAGTGTAATTTTCATTTTTTTCCTTCTTCTTCTTTTCCATCGGAACAGCAAAAATCGTCCGCCCCTCCCGGGGTTCTAGTTTTTCGCAAGTTTTTAATTTCGGACGCGGATTTGAATAGCGTGTAATTTTCACGTCCGGCTGAAATCCGGGGAACCGAGCGGAACGTGAATCCAACGCTGGAACGCCGCGCAACGGGCAAAACGTAAACAATAGCAGGATTTCCCCCGATTTCGGATTTCACGGTAAATTTCGGCCCAAAGCAGGCAGTCGTAATGTCCCGCTCTGACAATCTTATTCCGCTTAGGATATTCGTTACAGCGGCACACGCGCGACTGCGTGTGTTCTTCCTCCGCGCGGGAAAACCTTTTAACGGGGGCTCACGCGCGTAACTTTTCGTACCGGGCCAGATTTTTCCGTAATACAGCGGCGCCCGGTGTATTTCCATAAATATCGTAAGTCCCGGCGGGACGCGTCGGCCGAGGATAAATCGATGTACTGCAAGGCCGAGAAATGTCGGCGATTCGTGCGGAGAATCCTCCCGGAATCGCCTTTTCCCCTTTCGCCGCGGTCGCATCGCTGGAGCCGTGAAAATCGAGTCAACAAGATTTACTTGTATCGTGTGAATACCACGGACGTGACGTTCGTTCGATCGAGAGAAATCGCGACCTCGACGCTCGGTGACGCGGTGATTTCGCCGTAACCGCCGGCGACCCGCTCATGCGAATCTTTCGATAGAAAAATATTCGAATGCGCCGCTCTGGTTTCTAATCAGCGAAAGAGAGGAAGGGATCGATAAGAATCTTCGAAGAAAAGATCGTGCAGCGCAGTCGAATGAATGAATACTCAGTTTACGTTAATATTCTTTGTAAACCAATGTTTGAAAATGTTAATACAGATTTACTAATATTAGACCAACACAGACACGCGCTACGTGCACGCTATTTAGCTAATTACTGTAATACGGAGAAAGTTTCGATTTGTGTAATTAAAGAGTCAAACTAGAGTGTTTCATTTTAATGGAAACAGTGGAAATTTTGAAAACGGAACAATTGACGAAAAGGCTCAACCATAAATTGTAGAGTAAGATTATCAAAAAGTGCACTGAAAAAAGGGTTTCATTAATAATTACCAAACATTTAGATAGTCCCAATTAAATGATTTCGTTACAGCAACCAAATTGTTTAGTTACATGATATTTGTTCAGTTACATGTAACTATTGTTTAGTTACGTGTAACGAAATGATTAAATAGACACAACTGAATGATACATATATCATATAACTGAGTGGTTTAATTACTGTAGCTAAATCATTGAATTGAAACTGTTTAATTACACGTTTGGTAATTGTTACCAAATCCTTTCAGTATGAGCACGTTTCGAAATAATTTACTTTTATCCCCGATATTTTTCAATACAAAATATGAATTATCTCACAAAGTATTCACTTTTCATAAAATCATCTCAATACTTTTCTACATAGTAATATAAAAGATACTGATTACATATCTCATATAATAATATGAGAGATACTGATTTGATGATAAACCACTTAAAATAAGGCTACGGATAATTTTTGGATAAATATATAATTTATATTAAATTAGCGATGTATTAAATATTAATTTATCCGACTGCACTGCATAATCCGTGCAGAAGTTCTGATTGGCCTTTTCCTCTCTCATTCTGGTTTTCCTTTGTATTAATTGAAATGATGAATGCGGTTCTGATAATCGTACGATTAAACTTTTGCGGGACGAGAGAGAAAAATATGGAATGCGAATTTCTTCAATTCGTTCGCCTTTTCTCTGCCTCACTCTCTCTCTCTCTCTCTCTCTTTCTCCATACAATTTTCGCAAAGCAATCATGAAATTTAAGGACGCCAAGTGTTTACGTTCCATATCGCGCGAGTTTGCTGCGCTAGTTTTATCTTGCTGAAATTCAGACGCGAGAGATTCAGCGTGAGTTATGTTATTCCGCGTGGTTCGTTGGATGGAATTCGACGAATTTATATTTCCCTCAAGGATATTCCCGGAAGAGTCTCGGGAAAGGAATCAATTTTTCTATTTCCGTGATTCTGGTCACTGTGTGAATAACTTCCCAGTCTACCGGCTGGCGAAACCATGCATTCTCGCCGACAATAGACGTATTTTGAATGTTAACGCATGTGTGAACGATGTAAAGGCTCTTAACTCCGCCGCGATATGTTCGCGCATTCAGAGGCGACAGAGGATAATACATGCGATCTGAAAATGAATTTTATTTGGCCGAAATATCTGTGATAAAATTTACACTTTCATTTTATTATCCGTACGTTTGGTCGCATCGTTTTGCGCGTGTTTTTTTAATTGGAAAACTGAAAACCGAAATACACACAACGCAACGTTAAAAAATTATTCTCGAATTTCTGAATCGCGCAGATTGTAGTTTTTTTTTTATTTTGAAGCACTACTTGATACACGAATACCCGCTTTTTCGATCTTCTGATTACGTTTTGGTCACCCGCCCATTTTCCCACGACAGAGGATCTTTCGCGAGAGAGACGCGCACGACGAGATAATTGTCTCTAATTCGAACGCAAAATTTTTCCATTAAAAGCATTCTCTCTCTCGGCGAAGTTTGAATCGGGATTACGGAATATTACGTACATAACGAGATATACAAGTTATAATTGGAAACTTGGATACGATAATGGCGTAAGTAGACTCACTGAAACGCCCGTTGTTACCGCGCTAACTTCACTTTCGAGATCTCTGAGCTTCCATTACACATTTCAAACTCTCCCTTCCTTTCTGTAAATAAAATTCACCCCGCCTTCCCCGCTCTGTTTTCTCTAAAATCATTCCAATAATTAGACTTTGAGCTCCCGCTCAAACCTGCGCAAAATCGTTCGTGCTGCATCGCGTCCGACTCTCCGATCATTTTGCCCGAAACCGGCCGAAATGAAATTGAAGAAATCATCGCTCCGAGCGATGCGACGCGAATCTGTACAGACTCGTGAATTCGGGAAACCGTGCGTGACCTTCAGGATGTTTCTGCGCTCACCTAACATTCCAACTGGAAACTGGCTGGGAGTCTGCAGATTCTCGATGACGCTCTGCGTCACCACCCAAACGTAATTCTCGCCGGTGATTTTTTGATCGGTCGCGGCGCTCAAGATGCTGGTGGCCTCTTCCCTGGTCGAGTACAGCAGCATCACCCTGGACTCGCTCTTGATCAGCTCCTGCAGATCGTGCCGTGGGTCGGTGACCAGAATGGCGCTCAATATGGTGAATTTGAACGTGTCTTGCATATCGGAGATTCTCTCTCTGACCGCTTGTATGAAGTCGTCGTGACCAGCTATCTGCGAGGTGACTATGCTGAACTGATGCCACTTGTACCTCTCCAGGATGCTCAGCATCGCCGCGGTCTGATGTTCCAACGACGGCGCCAGCTGCAGCTGCAGGCTGCTCTGCGACGCCCGCTGCAAACCAACGGAATTTCAACGTTCTCGTTACGTTTCGCGAATCCCGCCGACCGGGCGATATCCGCGTCTCCCCCGGCCGGGAAAAACAGCTCGGAGCGCGATTTTATATATTACGCGGCAAAAAATGCCCTCCTCGGAGAATAAACTGGCGCGAAACCGGTGTTATTGAAACCACTCGTATATTTTTCGTTATGACGCGCGGGGGATCCTTTGGGGCGCGCGTAAAAATAACACAGAAATACCGAAAAAAAGGGGGAAAAAAAATATATATATATATAACACCAGAGAGAAAGCAGAGTTCGCGAATAGATATTGTGTACGCCCGGCGGAAATAAATCGTACGGAACAATTAGAGGATCGCACCGAACACGGATAGTTCCGTTGAAACGTTTTTATAGTTGGGCTAATAAATGCGAGAATAGTCGAGATATAACTGCGTTCGTATTCGAGATTCGGCGCCGAAGGATAACACTAACTGTACTTTCTCAACTTTTTCGAGTGGAATCTCCATTCGAAAAACAAAGTGACTGCCGAATCACTCCAGTTGAAGTGACTTTTCACTTTTATAGAATGATACGCGGAATGAATACGCATTGAAGAATGTAAATTAAGAGAATTCGCTCTTTTTCATTCTCGCTCGGTTCGAAGCGAGGTCTCACCCCAAGAAACTCAGAGAGTAACGATAACACAACGAAAAGGAGGACACTCGGGAAAGAAACGGTCTGTTACGGTGATACGGGCGCTTGAAGGAGCGATTACTTAATTGTTTCGGAAGAGCGGCCTCACCACTCCATAAATTCTCGAGCTTCTCGTGCGAGCTGCGACTCACCCTTTCGAGCCCGGAGTTATCGGCGTTCCACGCGATCACGGGGATTCCTAGGTAGCCGGCCAATTGGAGAAAGTATTGAGCGCTGGCCGTACTACGTCCGTATTTCTCGTAGTTCATTAGGTATAAGATGGCCGACACGTTCACCGAGAGGAACTCCTTGCAAAGCGAGTCTAAAATCGCTGAAACAAAAATCATCCGCGCGCACGATGAGCGATCGTTCCGATAACGAAGCGGTCGGGCGCCTCATTCGTGTGTGAAAGAGAATTTTGCTTTCGCGTTAACCTCGCGTCTTTCATGCATTGAGAAAGAAAGTCTGACGATAATTAACAAATGCATTTAATCGAGCGTTTCAGCGCAGTGTCTGGTAATTAATGTTAAATATGATAAATCGTTATTAGCCGCTTCGCTAAGAGTTATCAAGTATTATAACACTTTTACCGAAGTATTTGGTAACTATTACTAAATCATCTCAACAATAACATCACTGTTTTCTGTGTAAAAGTGTAGGTCGTCCCTCACCCGGAAGAAGCGAACTATTCACGAAACGTCGGAAACAGATCCATGAAGGGCGCAACGCTAATTCGAGGGCCAAAATCAAGTATTTATCGACACAGAAATATCAAAAGAGAAGACTCTCAGAAATATTCGGCTTTCGCGATCCGCGCCGAGAATCCCCTGCGGACGGATGATCGCGCGTTGACGATCTCTTAATGGTCTCGATGTATCAAAGTAATATGCATCGGACAGAAATTGTGGCGATTTATAGGCGACCCGATACGCTCTCCCATCTGACTTTATCGTCCGTTCAAGCCCCCTCTCGGTGCGCAATTTGATGGCCGATAAAAACGATTGAGTATCGGTGCGCGCGAGCCGCCGCTGTGCGCAAATTATGACGATCCGGACAATCGAATGGGCTCGCCCCCCCCCCCTTCCCTGTTTCATTAACGTCATTGACCGCATTTTTAGGTTGAATGCATTATCGTCGAGCGGCGAAAACAAAGCGATTCGTACGATGGTTTCGAGTTTTTTTTCCCCCCTCTCTCTCTCTCTCTCTCTTCCTATATATATTTTTTTTGCGGCTCTCGCGGCGCTCGCGCATGCAGCGTTATTTTTCCCCCGTTGAATTCGCCTCTCTATCCGCGCCGCGTGTGCGTTTTGTTTTTTTTTTTCGAAAAAGCGTCGTGCCGAAACGAAACGACGCGAAGTGCATTACTCCGCGCGGATGCGGTCCGACCTGTCTAACGCAGCTCGACACGCTCGACCGACTGACCCGGTTCTCCTCCAGCTCCTATTGTCCCCGCGCGCGATGCGGAGTTCCATTCCTTCGATCCTGCTAATCTCATTTGCGCGCGGGAGAAACACGAGACGCAAAACGTCGCGTCGGGGTATACTCGAGGGAAACCCTCGAGAAACAGACAGATCTGAGCGTGCGGAAGGAATGATGGATCCCGATGTTCCGATGTTTCGTCATATCGCATCCCCCGGAAAATTCTCGAAAAATCTCCCCCGCCGGTTTGCAGTCCGCTCTCGGTGCGGAAAATAGTCATCCCGAACTACCCTTTGACCGAGCACGAAACGATAGATTTTCGAGTTGAGCTGACAAATCTGCCGTTTCGAGCGCAATTTGTTGTTTCCGCGACGCTCTGTGTCCCTCGGAGTTGTCCTTTTCTTCCCATGTTTTTCTATTTTTGACGCACACGCGAAACGTACGATGTAGCATACGATGTAACTGCGGTTTACGGCGAATTTCGCCGAAAATACGGGTCGCGCACGCGAGGACAAACACATGTAGATTCGATTTGGTTCAATTGAATCCAAATACGCGCACATACGCACGCAAGCATGGCAATTGTTTGTAGAATTGCACTGATCTCCACGCAAGAGAGAGAGAGAGAGAGACTATATTCTGTAATCGGCAGGATGCGCGAGAGTATCGATAATAAGCCTGTTTCGTCGGCGACCCGAAATCGTTTCGATTTCGGACGTTAACTCTCGTCCAATGTTACCTTAAAGCCACGAATGCTCTCCATAGTTTGATTGTTAAATTCGCACAAGTGTTCGCTCTAAACGATCTATTTCGACGCTAAAAGCAGCGAAAGCGGAAACTTAAGACACCGTCAAGATCAAAATAGGAGTAAATATTCCTACTGTTTTCTCTTGCTTATAATTTAAATTACATCATTAGAAATAAACCTATATATATTTTTTTTTTGCTATTTCAGCTCTCACTCATTTCTAGAATTAAAGGTTTCAACGTAAGGCTGAAATTTCGACTCGGGCTGACGGTACGTAATTCTCGCGCTTGACAGTCGCGTTTCATTCGCGACTGAGAATACTCCGCCGATAGGAACCGGGAAGAAAGAGGGAAAGGCAAAAAGCACTCGTGCAATATGACGTTGTTTCATGAAATACGAGCGTTTCTTCGCTTTCCATCGAGTGCTCCGGAGAAGATCGATCGCCGCGGCGGAGTCGAGCGCCCCTGTCCGATGTGTGTCCGATACGGTCTTCAACGTCCGTCTCTAATTTCGAAGCGACTTCGCGCGAGAGCTGCGTGTAGGGACACGAGTGATCCTTCGATACAGCCCGTAAAAGCTACGAAAGCTCGTCCACATATGTTCACCGGAGAAAAAAAGATCGCTCTTGACTTAACTCTTCGATACTGCCCAGGCGGATTTTATCGACCTGTAACGGTCGAATCAAGTTCCAACGAACTCCTTTTACACACCCACGACGCCCTTCCGCCCGTAACGTTCGATTGTATACGCGACAAGATCTACTTATCGGTGGAGACGCACACCGCTCACGCACAATCTATACTCCTACTTACTATCTGCGATCTTACTTAAATCCCGTGCCGCCGGTGGAAGAGAGATTGCGACACTTTTACCCCGATAAACTTCATCGCATCGGGGAGCCGATGGAGGATTTATCTTCGGAAAATTGCGAAGCAAATTCTCCTATTGAATCCGAGCGCGAGACTCGGGGGAAAAAATGCTGCAATCTCCCCTCCACCGAGCATACAACGAGGGAAGAAAGAACAATAGGATAAAAAACAGTCGAATGCGAGATATAATTTGGACATGCTTCCGCATATGGTTCTAAATATAAATAGAGGGGCGTCATTAGCTGCGATGTGTCCTTCTACCTATCTTGAAGAAGTATTCAATTTTCAATACTCTTAGTCGCAGTCGCTGAACAAAATAGCGCCGACACAATTCCGACCAGCCAATCGAGCCGTTTTTTTCACAATAACGCTTCTCTATGCAGATCTCTCTACAGGACCCTCCATTCAGCGTTGTTTTTATTCCCGCGTCCGATCACATTATTGGATTACTCGATCGCGATCGGACAGACTCGCTGTAAAATAATAAACCCGGCGCACGTCGATGCCGTCGATCCGGCTGGAAAGCGCGCGATTTAATCGCGTGATCTTTCATTCCCCGCGATTTCCCCGCGCGCGGGTCCCTCGGCGAAATTTAATTAAAACACCGTGCCCGGAAATTTCAATGATCATCGAGGGCGCTCGCGGGGATAGATATTCGCGCACACCGGTAACTACTCGTGCCTTTGATATCGCTGCGCCGCCGTGAAAACACCTAGTTAATTAATTTGACTCGCAACATGACTATAGCCACTTGGTATTAACGGGCGACATTATTTCAGGATAAAGCCAGGTGCGTGTTCGCACGTACTACAGTCAACAACAACGCAGCGGAGCCACTGTTAGCATAATGAAATAACGCTCGCTCGCGCTGGTTGTCTTAGCGCGCTCGGAACTATGAACGGTGACGAATATAAAATTATCCGCGATTACGCCGTTGAATTATGCGCGCAGCGCCGGTCGGAAGGCAACACGCTGCTAACGAACAATCGGGAGGTCGTTTCTGTTGTGCTGGCATTGGCAAACGAATCCGATCTGATCGACGGAATTCGAAGAACAGAAAGGAATAGAAGCGCGTAAGACTCTTGCCAAATTTCCACCTCTCGCCGAAGTGTTTGCGTTACTTATTCATTCGTTCCTACTTACATCCGGCCGCCGAGCTGAGCGGAGTTTACTTATTTATTTCGCGGGATCCCCCATGATTATTTCGAGCTGAATTATTAAATACATTGAAATTGAATACGTTACCCCCTCCGAGACGCCCGTGAAATTCGCTCTGACAGTCCGCTCGCATCTGTTCGCGCTTGGCGGCCGTACATTCCGTGCGTATTAATTTTCGGCATATTACATTCGTCGATGCGACTTCGTTTCCTCTATACGTCCGGTGCAGCGTGTCCCGAATTAATCAGACACGAATGCGGTAGTCAAATCCATGGCAAGGAACGACAAATCGATTAAGGTGAGTTCCTTTGATCGGGAATTACCTCGACTCCGGTACTCTGAGCGGTGTGCTGCCCCCTCGACCATGCGTGATTCCTGGAGATACGACGGGCACCTGCACACGCTTCGTCAAGATAAACTTCACTACAGGCACAAACGACCGGATCGTGATTCCCCTTGGAAGCTGCGATCGCGAGAGATTGTCGCGAGTTACGAAATCAAACTGAGAAAAAAGGTGCAATTATCAGATCCCACCGTTCTTCGGATTCTGACATTTTCCCGGTAATGTGGACAAAGCGTTTAATTGCGTTCTTATTAATTAGTTCGTTCCTTGGAAAGCACTTACTATATCTGTGCTTGTTGCGTAGACGGTGAAAAGTTTCGTGTTAAATTTCACGTATTTTACATAACTGCCGTGGCTATCAGCGGTATTTACATTGTTTCGCGTTTTATTAATTCACGCGTAAAACGCAACCAACCGCTCGTAACAAATGAAATACACAGCCAATAGGGAGCCGATAAAACCAAGTGACAAATATGTGCATCGATAGTCGCGTTTATTTGTCATACTTTTTTTATTTATAATTCAGACTTCAGTCGAGTATTAAAATAAATCAATATAAATCAGCGTGGAAGTCGTTGCGTCAGTTATTATTCCCCGACGGTTCATATTTGGATTCACGAGCGGATGTTCGCAAACGTGCGTTTCACGCTTATATAATTTTGATCTCATGTCCGTGGTATCTTAGCCGTGTGTAAAATCGACCGAATAAATTCGAAGTAATACAAAAACAACGGATAAACGAGCGCCTACGTGCGCGCGCGTGAGCGCATGAACGAATTCCGGTTGCGGTGTTGATTACAGATAAAAAAAACATTTCGCGCGATATCGCGCGTGTTTTCGAAAGTTGCTAGCGGAATCTATTATTCACCGTGTACATCCGAAGGCAATATCCGAAGTGGGCGGTCGCAAAATCGACGACCGAGTCAAAAAGCCGCTTGTTTTAAACCCTCAAGTCAAGTATTATTAACGGAGAGGATTATTTACGGTGCGCTCGATTTCAACAGATAACTGGGTTATTTACGGATTTTGCGTGCGCCACGAAAATTAATAATTCCTAACGGAATTCTAGCGAATTCTCGCGTACAGCAGGTGGCATTTAAATTGGACACCGCCATTGGTTTGGCGAGTGTGACCTACCGCACGGCGTCCAGCCGACGGCCGCTAAATTAACGTTGGTTTTTATTCAATTGTAAACAGCCGCGTTAATTCAGTACTTTCTCTCGCATTCGTCATTAAATCGTGAATATCTTTTTGCGTTTTGTTTCGGGCTTATTGCTCATCAATGATCCATTGCAACCAGAACCATCGATCTTCAATGACTTCGAAGCTTCGAAGGAAGGGTTCCAAGATTCTAAGGAAATTCTGAATTCCCGAATTTTGGTGAGCCAAAGCCTCAAAGCTTTATCTTCGAAGACCGCAATCCTCGCGCTTCGAAGCTTCGAAGAGTACTGCCTTACGAATGAGGTCGAGATTAGAATGCGATAGATTAGATTGATAACGATAGATTGGATTGAGATGTAACAGCGGGTTCAAACGATGTTCTCACATTTTAACTCCTTGCCGGCAACGAGGGGATTTGGAAAGGCGCGGTCGATACTTTGATTGTACTGAAATGTTTTCAAGATATTTTCAAAACAGATTTTTGACATTTTACAATTTTTATGATATATTTATACAATAATTTTTTTAATAAAAACCAAATATATTGCTTTGTATGGTATACTAAGGGAGCACTGGACGCATTATTTTAAAAACTGTTCTATATAAATATTAAAAAAAAAAGCTATATTCCATGATTGATCTGCTGTAGAAACGATTTTATTATTTCACTTAACGAACGAAACCTGATTTTCTTTCTCACACAAAAAATCTTCATTTTCAGATGTTCAAATAATTCAACACTGGGATCAACATTATTATACTATGTTTCGAAGCCTTCGAAAGAAAACATCAGTCCTGATTACAATACGCCGACGATATCGACGGGCGACGTCGTTCGATTTAACGCAACCCCGTCGCGACGTCAGCGACATCAAATGCAAAATTAATACGGATTCGTCCGAGTTTACTTCGCATCTGTTCCGCCGTCTGCAATCGCACTCGCGTTGTTGCGTTAACCGCCATATTTGCGCGCACAATCGAGCCGACTGTCCGGACTATCAATAATAACTGGAGCGCGCACCTGCCGGACGCGGGGACCAGAAATCGGCGGCGCGTTTATTCCGCAAACGACACACAATTACCGGCCCCGATATAACGATACAATTCTCTGACAAATTGAGGATTCCGCGGATTATTAGCCACGGCGATATTTCGTAATTACAATATCGCTAATGATTACACCGGCCGTGTGACCGGGGACATCGGCCTGGGGACGCCGCCGCCGCCTTCCTCGTTGCGGCGCGACAACGTTCATGCATCGATAATCGGTTTAACCGCGTACTAATTAATCAGCCAGTCCAGTGGACGCTGCGGTCCGACTTTCTACGGTTTCGCGATCGATTCCTCTGCGAAAATATCGCCTCCCGGTATAAATATTACCGCGCTCGCACTCGTGAGAGATTTAATAGCCGTCCGCATGGCTCGCAGTTCGCAGACGCGTACGCAAAAGGTACACATTTGTGAATCATAAATCGGCTATGCACGACTAGTTAAACCAACTTCACGATTTTCTGCGTTTGCGACAACTGAGAGTCGACCAGTGAGAAAGTAGGAAAAAATGGCGGGAAGGTAACAAAGTGAACTGCGATCGATGTTCATTGCCGGTACTGAAGATCCATAACGTACGTAACGGTTGGAAGGAACCGAATGGGAATCCATGTAGGAAATCTATATGGAATCCCACGGTTGCACCTGGGGATTTGCGCCCAAAATCCAGGTCTTAGGTAACAATTCATGTGGATTCCTATATGAATTTTCACACACCATGTGTATTCTTACGTGGGCTTTTAGCGGCCTGTATAGATTCGTATGAATTCCATTGGATTTCCATGGGAATCCACGTGGAAATGTTCAACAGGGATGAACGTACAGTAGATACGGCGATTTTCAGCAGCGACAGTGAATACCGAAACACCACAGCCACAGAACATAGTGCACTAGTATGGACAAACTTGTCTCGTTTGGATCGGCTAACGCGTCTCGATTAGCGCTGGTAATTCCGACTAACCGGATACCCGGGTCCCTCGGGATTACCCGGGTTATCATCCGGGTACCCGGATAACTGAGCATACGGTTTATTCCAGACGTTACATTACCATTAACTTTTCTAATGACGAGAAACGAATGTACTGCAGACCTGTCTTTTTTACGCGCAGAATAAACAGAGGAATCTATCTGTGTTCAAAGAAAAAAACCGTATGATTTCATTCAGAAAAATGAAGTTGACTTCGAAATAAAGTTAAGGTCGTTGACTTATGTCTACCTCTTTAAAATCTACAACTTTCGTTTGAACCATTTTATCGCCAATCGCTTCGTTCTCGAAATATTCCACCGTTTCAGGTTCGTGTTAACCGACTCTCGTCCGGTTGTGGAAGCGCGGGTTAGCGCCGGAGACACGTCTGACCACATGCGGTTTCGTTCCACTGGAGCAACGTATATCTCGCCGTCCGTTCGGGGCGCGACTTTCTCTACTGTCTCGATGCGTGGTGGAATGATTAGAATGAATTGAATTACATCCGTCCGCGCGACGCAAGGAAACATAACTGTTATGAATTCACCGAGCGAGGACGTACATCTGGCGGTAATTGTCGGGGAAATTAAGCGATCGCGGGCTTGCCAAGAATCAACGTATTGTGTTACTTAAAGTAGTTCCCTCCTAGCGGCACCGTCAACGTCAATGCACGGCCGCTTTTAACGCGCATCTCGACGGAATTTAATTAGACGATGTTTGATTACGTCTGTAGGGACGCGCACGTTCAAAATTGTCGCGGGTGACGCGTAAAATCAATTTCCCCTCGCGAGTCTCTTTTATCTAACATCGGTAATATTCCTTGTTTAAAGTTAATTTAGAATTTAACTTTCACGATACGGACGGTCGTGATTATTTGGTTCGTTGCGCAACTACTCCTTTTGATAATGTTTTCGGCGCGCATCTAGAAATTTTCGTCGTAAAACAAAGTCCGGTGTGAAAATAATTCAGCAAACTTACACAGAGTGCGGAATAAATATATCTTCGGAAGCAACGATCATATTTAAAGAGGAAAGGAGAGACAGAGAGAAAAAGAGACAGACAGAGAGAGAGAGAGAGAGAGAGAGAAAGGTGAGCTAGTTAATTGAGTAAACAGATAAATACAAAGATAAAGATTAAAATGTAACGCCATAACGCAAACCGCGTATCGCGAAATGCCCGACCAATTTGCACACGTTCTTTAATTATTTCCGCGTGCGTTCATTCGAACATTTTCCACGAGGGGCTTAATACTTGCGGCGGTTAGTTTACCGTTAACCGTAAATTCCGAGGTTCTACTTAATTAGAATCCGTCCGAGGGAAGAGCCGGCGAAGTTACGAGTCGCGCGAGGTACAAGGACCCGGGCGATAAAAGTAACGCGGTAACGGTTTCCTGGCTTTCTCGCCGTGCGATACAAATTGACGATGCAAGTTTAATTGAAATGCGCTGCTACACGTGCCACGGGTAAATTTTCTTAGTCTAAAAGCTCAGCTCACGCCGCGCGACGGGGGGTGATCGGTAAACACAAAACTAACGAAAGTTAATGACTGACACGAAGGAAACAACACGCAGGCTCGATCGATAGTCGCTGTTTGTTCCCGTTTCGGAAATTCAACCGTGGCGACCGGCGATCGGTGTGGCCGTTTGATCGTTCGTGATCGCTGTCGTTAATCCTTGAGGGAAATCCGACCGTAAGTTACGCGATGCGTAACCGGCAGCGACCGGCCATCGGCGGCGTTCAATTCCAGCGTCTCCTCCATTATATCTTAACACGTTCGTCAGCAAGATTTATTTTGAGGATTTCTACCCGCAAACCACCTTGTATCTTTTTCTTCACGTAAATGCGTAAAACAGACTCGGTTTGATAATGTGGGACGCAGAAGGGAAAATTTTTGTCATGTCACGTACAAGCGCAGAGAATTTTCCTCGAAGATATAAACATTCATGAGCCGAAAAAGTACAATAGTAGTCACGCCCGGCTAGGATATGCTTATAAGGACGAGCCAATTTTAAAGGCAAGATGGAAAGTTTAGGAAGCGAGGAATAAAATTGCGCGCAACGCGAATGACACGACTACAACTGCACATCGCTGCCCAGAAACCGTATATTCCACAAACACAACGAATATCCGGTCTTTCCGCCGTTTCCATAGACTAGTGTACAATAGAATTGCATAATAATTACTACCCGAGGTAAAATTTTTCCCCATGCTGCCGTAATTTTGAAAGCTCGGAAAAAAAGCGGTTTCTTCCCCCCCATCCGCGGATTTGTTCGGTTTCTTATATTCTTTGTGTAAAAAAATAAATGTAGCTAATTTCTATCGAACACACGTGGCTTTTTTTAAACGAGTTTTCCTACCCTTGGGACAGAAACCGAAGAAATCCGCGGGAAAACTGGAAAAAGACCTGGTTTTTTCCGAGCCTATAAAACTATAGTTAGAAACACGCAGTTCACGTTGCAACGTCGGAAATGCAAATATCAGTATGGGGCATTATTTACCTTTCTGACATTTCATTGTGTACGGATGGGAATTTTATTTATATATAACCAGGTTAAAAATATAACTGATTGAATTAATCGTTTATAATAATAATATTTATTGACGGGAAAGCACTCTGGTTGTACAAATAGACCGTTACACAAATAGACATGAATAAACCCCGAGAAAGAAAAACAAAGTAAATATTCAATTCGACGATATGTGAATAAAAAAAAAAGTGTAAAGAGGACAATAAATAAATAGATATGTATAAATAAATGAATAATAAATGAATAAGTACGCAATAAATGGTGTTGTTTATTGCTGTCGTATGTAAAATTTGACTTCAGTTTGAGTCATATCCTAGTCGTACAATACAAGTTTCCCTTGTTAAAAATATTTTTACGGTTTCCAGCACGCGAGAACTGTTAGTTTGAGTAGTGAAAGCGTGCATTCTGCTGAGTAAGTATGATCCCATTTCTAGGTCAGAAAGAGGTAATTTCCCGTAATAACGTGTCGGAGGTGCGTTCGGACACAAAATCGAGACGGAAGTCATCGGGAAGGCGCCGGCCGTTTCCCGCGATTATCCGGTGGCATTAATAGTAGTTCGGGAAGGCGAACAGGAAACGACTCCTTGCGAAACACATCTCGCGCAATCAGCCCGGCCAGCTGAGGAAGACGTTGGCGTGTAACGCGCGTGCGACCCGGTGATCACTCGAGCATTAACAACACGATCGTTCTCCGTCACTTGACTTCCGCCATTCTTCTTCCACGTCAGTCGGAAGAAAGTGATTTAAAGTTCGCAGCGACGTTGCGTCGAGTCGGCACGAGCGTTTTATAAACGCCGAGGCGGCCGCTCGACGGAAGCTCAGTTGGACGGGGAAAGAAGAGAGAGAGAGAGAGAGAGAGATCCTCGCGTGAGAATCATATACCGGGTGAGACAGCGCTGGCGCAAACACACCGACGCAGAGTCCCCGCTGTCGTGTGGGTGGTAAGCCTGAAATATTGCCGTCGCCGGAACATCTTTCGGCGTGACACGCCGATGTTAATTCCGACAGATCGTACATCACCCACGGCCATTCAAACAGAGGACAGGGGGAATATTTTCCCGCGCGGCGGGATCTTCCCGGTCAACGTTGGACGCCGGAGGAAATTGCGAGCGAGCGAACGCTCGCGTTTGTGTTTGCTCGGGGATGTTCGCGCGCACGAGCAAACTTCAAACACCGCCGGCGAGTAATGACGAGAGAGAGAGGGAGAAAGAGAGATGCCGGCATGACGGCACTCTCTCAAAAGTGATATTACTCTCGCGCGGATTGATCATTTCGCTGATGAGGCCGCGCACGCGAATCATCGCGCGCGCATCCTTTCTCAATATTCCGCCGAGACGGAAAGGGAGAGCGCGACCGGAGGAAGAGAAAGTTTCTCGTCACGAAAGTACGTAGCGAGCGTTGTAACTTTAACACGCGGATTCCGCGTTGTTCGAGGTTAATGAGAACATATGACGGCGGCGGGCCCGAGTTGCGAACATCGGCGCATTAGCAGCCGCCTTATTACTTCGGGATGTTAACCTGGGAATATCAGCGGCTTCCACCGGCAGCCGTTATACCTCGCGGAGCAAACCAGCCGTTGCTACTCTTCAATCTCTCACGTGGCCGCAGTTTATTTACCTGTTGGAGCCTCATCAGGCTCCAACAAGTCGCTCGGGCTGCTCCAGCTGCGCCCCAGCTGCGGCGGCGCCTCTGTTTATCCAGCTCGCCGTAAATCCTCCCGACCTCGTCTTCACGCCGATTTATACAAGACGCGATGTCGCGCCTAACAGGATGAAGTCGTAGGACGGATGTCCGTAAGGAATCGAGGTGAATGCAATTTTCCGTAATTTCTACGCAAAGATACGATATGAAAATGTTAAGAATAAGGTTCTCATCCCACTTGGGCGAAACCTTCTCTTGCACTTTTTATATTACGGCATAATTTCCTAGATATTTTCTATCGGGGAAAAGATAGGTTGCTGAGCGACATGGGACCGTCGACCATAACCAAATTCCTTGAGGGATTCCTCGGAGAAAAATGGCTCAAGACTTTTGATGATAAAAATAACGAAAACGGTCATGTAAAATTTCACCACCGAAACTATTTCACTATCTTACACAATAAATATATTTTTACGCGTATTAAAATCGGTCCTTGTTAAAATTTTTCCGCTAAATTCTTAACATACCCATGTGATAACTTAACACACTGCGTTCTTGTTATCTCAATATATTTCTTGTTAAATCGATATTTGAGATTGGAATTGAAAAGGTTATATCGGAGGTTACAACGAGGCAGTATGCTCTCTTCTGTCGCGGAGAAGTATTTTCGCAATATGAAAAAGAACTATTTATTTTCCCCCTTCCCGACATTTCCCTCTTCGTTTGCGTTCATAAAATACATATTGACACAGACCGACCGCTTCCCCCTTCGTTGGAGGGGCGCACATAGTCGGCCGTTTCTCGCCGGAGACACTTCTTACTCGCTATTTGCACCTCGGAAACGGCCGGTCATTTACTCCGAAAACCGCGGAGTATCGGCCGTGCCGCCGAAGAGGAACGAAATGCTCAACTTTTCCCTCCTCGAGATTCTCGCGAGGGGGGGGGGGAGAGAGGGAAGTCGCGTGGAAAATATTTACCTGTCGGGCTCGGCGTGAGTCTCATCATCGTGCCCCTCACTTGATGCTGCGTGAAATCATACTTGTCCAGGAAGGTAAACCTGAGAGACTGAGCCTTGGTCTTGGCGTGGCCCTTGTGCAGGTTGCCGACGGCTCTGCTGATGGCCCGTGTGTACTCCCGCGCGCCGAAATTCGTGTGCGGCACTATCAGGCCGACGGTGAGCTTCGGCAGCGAGACGTTGCCGCCTCTGGCCGACTCCTGCTGGCCGGAGTGGCCGCTCGCCAATTTCCAAGCGGCGCTGGTCGACAGCTGGACGAGCGCGCCCACCGTCAACAGGGTGTAGAGCAGCATGTTTCTCTCTCTCGCATGCGAGTCGCGCGTGAACGCGGCTCCTCTGGCTTGCGATTCCGACGTCGCCGAGAGGACCTTCACCGGCCCGCCCGGCCAATCAGGTACATTTTCCGCTTGCGGAACGACAAACTCTCGCGATCTCTAGATCGAGTGATCCGCGACGCGCGCCACTCCGAGCCGAACGCGCCGATTTAGCGCCACGATCGCGCGCGGAAGCGCGCATTTTTTCCGCACTCTCGTCATCGTCATCGTCGCGGACCGCCGTGGAGACGCCGCCGGAGCGTGTCTCCCTTCCTTCGCGCACTGCCTCCTCCCGCTGTCGGACTCCCTCCTGGATTTTCTTCAGTTTCCGTGACAATAACCGCGCGCTCGACACCTCCTTTCTCTACATTTTGTTTACTCGTAACTTTTAATCGACGTGACACAATCGAAGACACATATCACATTTCATCACAACGAGATAAGACACTTTAACGACATCTTTCAACAGCATTTATATGATTATTATCGATTAACATCGAGTACTGTAAATATATATATATGTGTATTTTTAATCGAGAAAGAGATATTCGGAGGCTGCAAACACGATGATATTATGTATTCCCGTGGAAGAGGAAGACGAAATTTGATTTCACGTGCACAAGGCTAGCGATACATTCCACACAGACATGTAGATTGGAAAATTTATGAAGCGCCGAGGAAACGTCCGTCGCTGTCGGATCGCTGGGTACTCAGGGAGATACTGAAAGATAAAATGAGATTTCGCGTTCTGAGACGCCGCTCCGGGGATAATCCATAATCGCAAGTCAAGTCTCGAATACATTACAGTTAAGTCGCGCACTTTCTTACGGTTTGTCTTAACATTCCAAGTGTTTAAATAGCCCAGTTCTTGCGTCCGAGCTCTCTATAAACCTTCGTGCGGCACTTAAGGCACTTAAACGTTCCGCTAATTGGATCCCGGAAATCTCCGGGCCATACAAACGCCGCATTCACCGCGGCATTTAATTGCATTGTCTAATAATGTCCCTTCGCTTCTCCCATCTCGCCGTCGCACTTCTTTTCGCAAAACGCGCGCAACAATAACGGGAGCGCAACAGATGGATTCGCGACCTTTAAAATGACATAATGGCATCGATATCGACGGGAAAACTTCTGCGAGGCGAGGTCGAATTTTGAATGCGCTCAGGTCTTTGACCGTTCGACGCTCGCTTTCCCAAATTTACCGTAATTTACCTAGTAAGTTACCCTCAGATAGGGTCATTTATATCCCTCCTTTTAACCTGACATCTTGAGGATGTGTAGTGATCAGAAGAAAGGAAACTCATGAGAAAGAAAATCGTTTGGTTAAATTTATCTGAAATGGACAAACTAAGCGTGTTTTTGGTTGAAGGAAACGGTATTTCTGGTTTATATGAGTCAAATCCGGTTCCCTTATAACCAGAAATTCTCTTCCCTCCAACCGAAACGCGTTTGTCCATTTCATGTAAAATTAATCGAACTGTTTTCGTAGTGTACATATACGTTTTCGAGATATAAAACGAATCGGGAATTGATGGGGTGAGAAACAGAGGAGAAAGGGGGACGCGTAAAAAATATTTACGTCTCGAAGACGCACGTTAGTAATGTAGAGTTAAACGCACGACCGTAATACGATCGATTGTCTGCTCGATAATCCGACAATAATTCTCGCCAATACGCCGTTCCGCTATAATTAGTATTTCTTTGCCAGGCGCCGGCAAGATTGGCCGGAAGCAATTACGATGCTTTCAATTAATCGGCTCGATAATTTCACGAGAATCTAGAGCGTCGGGATCGCGACTGAGCCAATTACTGAGATTTTCATCGAGCGCTTGGAGGGCCGCCTTCTCCGCGGTGTGTAATACCGCATTAATTGGTAATTATAGCGACGTGTAGCTTGCCTACGCTCAGTCGTCCGTGGGCGTGTATTTTTGATGTGTGATTTATTGGCACTCATATAGCTTAATGTCCCAGCAAGAGAGAGATGTCTAAGAAAATATTCGCTTTTCTCAGTTTCCAAAACATCTGCCCGGTAAGAAATTTTTTATTAAAAACGGTCCGAAATTTTGTGTTTCACACGGAGAGAGATGTGTTAAAAAGTACACAAATATGTGTCAAGAAATATATAATATTTTATAATATAATAATTATCGGTGTAATATTTTTCCAAAATGAATATCTATTTCCCCATTGATTTAACAAGAAATAAAGAATAAATAAGTAAGTAAATAAATTCTTGTTTTCGTTGCTGGAAAAAGAAAATCTTCCAGCGTCCAACGACAAAACACAAGGGCGCAACGAGACTGTAACATCAGACGTGAGGTCTATTCTCTCCGGTCGCACTTCCTACACACCCTTCTAAACTTCTCTTCTTCTCCTGTTATTTCTATATATCCGTCTATCACTTACTCTCTTTGTTACCGTTCTTCTCGAGGAAAACCATGACGGTGCGTTCGGCAAATCGAACTGCCGGAGTTGTTTCTTCGCGAGGAACTCCGTCGAAGATGCGGAGCGAGATGTTCTCTCGCGCGACTTCATCATTTCAAGAAAATCGATTCGGCGAATTAGTATGCCAACAATGTTCTGTGCTTTTTAAACTTGCATTAGTTTGAACAAAACTCATTTGAAAGAAAAAAAAAAATTTTTATCAGGTACCTTCAACTTATCTCCTCGCACGAGGGCGTTTCGTTTAAAGAAAGCGGCAATTAAATGAGCGGTATAAAATGGATAATCAGAGAGAGAGAGAGAAGTAATCTAAACGTATTCCGACCTGAAACGCGCTCGGGGACCTCTCTATCGTTTCGAAAGCGCCGTTAATCAGACCGCTCGGCAACGATATGACGTACGACAGGACGGAAATGTACGAAAGAAAAAAGCGCTGTAAATCCGTGCGACAATGGTCGATGGAGCGCGACGGGGGCATACGGAAAACTCTCTATCGCGAATCATTTCCCCCTCCTCTCTCTCTCTCTCTCCCTCTCCGGCGTATCTATTGTATCTGTCGTAAAGTGCAGTATAGAAAGTCAACCGCGCGGGTACGTCATCCGATTAACTTCGGATCACCCACGGTCGTCCCTGACGCTCGTTCTCCCGAGCGAGAGAGAGAGAGAGAGAGCAAACGTTGTCCCATTCGCATTGAGATAGCGACGTGAAACAAGGTTTCCCGAACGTGTTACCGGCGGTTGTCGTGGGAGATTAAAGGAGCACGCAATCGGGTAAGAAACCGAGGAAAATCGCACGACGCTGATCGGATTTATGGAAATTGGCGTTATTCGCGCGGCTCAGGACCGATAAACGGCGGAATTTGCATCGAATCGTACATTTCCACGGGACGGGGGTAGGTTTTATGATAGCGTTTCGAGAGCGGAATATCGGATTTAACAGAACCATTATTATCCCGCGATATAAAAGTTTTTGCACACAAAACGTCCGGGGAACGGGTATATCTGTGTCAGCGTATACACATATTCTTTTTACAACTTCATTTTCCCGTCGAAGGATTACTTTCGTGTATTCGGCGTATCGGCCATAAATCACTCTTCAGTCTGGCACCGTCAAACAGGAAGGAAAATCAAATTAAGTTTTATTCTGCTCGGACGGTGCATAAACCGAGCTTTTAATTTTGCATTGAAATAAAAATTCGAAGATGCACGCGCTTGCCGGTCCCCCGGTTCGAACGTTCTCTGTGTGCGATGTTCGTAGAATGCGTGAAATTTAATCGCAAAATCGTTACAATTAACCCTTTGCGCTCGGTAGATGTTTGCACGTCGTCGACGGTTTGCTCGCAGACTCCGTCAAATTGCGAGGGCGCAAAGGATCCATTTATCAACAATCAGTTATAATGTGCAATTTGATTTACGATTTCATCGTTGCTGACGTATGTAGATTAAAACGCCAAAAATTCGTAAAGCCAACCTGACCGACTCGGGTTAAATTCGTTTATTTGAAACATATACGTGACCTCCCGCTGAGTTACAAGATTAACCGGCGTTCAAAGTGAAAACAGGACGTTTTTGAACAGCGGGCGGGCATAGTCCTCTCGCGGAACGCGCACAACCTGCGCGACAAGGTTGAGTTAATTTGATAAAGGCGGCAAACGAGATCACGAACAATAAACAAGCCCGTTCCGTTCTAACAAGAAATTGTCGTTAACGTGAAGGAGGCATTCCTAGCGGGATTTCGGGGGTTTCCGTGAGTCAGCCGGGCAAACTGAAAGCTACGACACCGACGTCGCGGACACGCCAATGGGAAGCGGAGCCGAAGTTCGGAAAAATAACCGTGTCGGATTCGCTTAAGCGTCGGATTTCGGAAAGTGCTTCGGAGAGATCGCGGTGTCATGTGGTGCGGAATCCCGCAGCTGATGACCACCCATCCACCTACCCCAGCCAAGCCCGAGCCCCGAATAATATCGTGAAAGCTCGGGATGCGTCCAGACGTGGAATTCGAGAAATTATGTTGGCGGTGGTATTCAAGAAATTGCGGTTGCACACTTGCGAAGAATGGCGCGCTTAATTGAGGTCTCTCGACGGCGCACCGAGTGTTGCTTAGAAAAAAAATTTCATTACGTCGGAGCACAGAGAACGGCGATACGAGGCCGGTCACAAAATCCGATTCGACATCGTTTTGCTTTTTCCAGTGGATTAAAACGTTCATCTCTTACGATGAAGATGTACCAATGTTACTAATAATTTGATGAATAATTTCCCTCCGCATCGAATGTGATAAAGTCAAAATCGATCGACGCAGCGAACCGAATTTTCTGACTGAATTGACGCGTTGCTGTTACGTAGAGGGTAGCTACCGATCGAATCAATAATTCGAGTTTCCTGCAAGTACTTTTTGCGACAAACGAAGACACAAAGTAGCAGCGTGTCTTTGGTCAATGCTGCCAGAACATTGGCGAAGGATCACACGTAACGATTATTAATTTGGCGAATAATTTCCCTCCGCATCAAATGCGATAAAGTCAAAATTGACTGACGGATCGATTCGAATTTTCTGACTGAGCGATGAACATATTGCTGTTACATATCGCGTGGCCAGCAACCGAATCAATTATCCGAGTTTCCCTCGAGCGACGTTAGTGGCGAATGAAGACACAAACAGCGGCGTGTCTCTGGCCAATGTTGCGCAAATATTATGTCACGAGCGCGTTGCATCTCTCGCATCCATCTTGATTACGCATGCTCAAAACGATCGTCAACACAGTGACAATAGCATACTTGGCTGGAGCCGCCCCGACGCAATTTTTCTAGCTCGGGGAATACAATTTCCCTAGGATGATAAGATTGGCTCTCAACCCACGTCGGGACAAAATGCTGACTGCGCGATTCGCGGGCCATATTCTCAGGCACGGATCTCATCGGAGGCAACATTCGGCGTACGTTTCGATTTTCCATCGGAAACGCCAACGAGTTTCGACTATTTCAAGAGCGCGAAGAGGCGAACGAACGGGTTACAGATAAAAGAAGTCGCAGTAATTCTATATCTGAAACGAGTTTCGGCCGGAATATTGCTGACACATCTTAAGCGGCCCGTACATTCCATATAATTCTTATATATTCCCATAATTCTTAAGTGGGGTGTAGCTTTGTAATTTCCGACGGAATCGAGATATCTTGATATTGCCGAGGCTACCTCGAAATGTATCGAATTAGAGTTATTTATGCCAAGGGGAAATCGGAGGTAACAGGATTCACGGAAATATCCGGATGTCGTTATCCGACAGTATCTCGGCGGCGTCAGACTGCAGCAGCTGCTGTTTTGCGCGCGTGTTCCGACTTACTGTCAGAATTATTGATTGAAGGTAGGACCTGACGAACGGACGGAAATAGCAGGATACAGATTGGAAACGAATTCATCGTATTAACAGCGCTTGGTAGATACGTACGGCAAAATCCACGAGATCTCGTGTCGCGTGACAGAATTTTCGATCGTCCGCGATGATTTATCCCTCTTTGCGCGGTCTATCGTGAGACGAATACAGAGCTGAAAATCTCAGTCTTTCGACCGCCGGACGAAATGAGAGAGGTGTCAAAGTGCACACGATCGCGCAACTCGTCGCATCGCGCAATCGCAAGGTGGAAAATTCGTATTTTTTCAAACACACTTCGAATAAAATATTGATCATAACTTATCTCCTCCATTATGTTGAATTTATTATGTGAAAAGAACCATTCTACACATTGTATAATTATTACAATTATTTAATGTAATAAAAATGTTCAGCCATTTGAAATTTCATAACATATCGATTACTGACGCAAGAATCGAATTCTTATTTAAGATTTAAAGCGTCGAATCCCGAGAATGGTTAGCGTATCGCAAAAAAAGATCTAATCCTGTAGCGTCTCAAATCCAACGTGTCCACCTGCAGAAACCGACCGCGCCACCGATCGACAGAGTCCTTTCCGAGAGAGTGTTGCGAGATACGAAACGGAGAAAATAGTTAAGTCGGTATAAGGAGACTCCCTTCGAGTCGTGCTCGCTATCATCCAGCAAGATTGGAAGAAATAAAAAGCACGTCCGTACGATAATTGAACCTTACGCGTTGACCTGCGGTTGTTATCTTTCCAGAAGAATACCCGGCTCCTCCAATAAGGGCAAAGGATAACGAGGGTGAGTTGCTCTTTGTCCTTTCGCATCTCACCGAGTCGTGCGACGGAACGAAATAAGACGGAAGGAAAAAAGTCTGGAGAGAAGAAGAAAATCGAACTGTAGGATTATAGAGAATGGAAACGGCAGGTATGCTTCAAAGGCATCCTGCATTATTGGAGGATTTTAAAGTTGGATAGGAGACTAAGGGAAAGTGGCAGTAACACTCGCACTTGCATGTGGTACTTTCTAGCGGGGAGATTGGAAATTTGAAGAAAATAAACATTTATCACAAAGGCAAATGAAATAATCATATCGTAATAATAAATTATATAATCTAACATCTTGAACGCTTTTGTAACATATTTATATCGCTACCGTGAAATAATTAGAAACAATTCACAATAATAAATTCGCCTTTGCCATCTTCTCGGTATTAAAAGTTCTAAACGAATAAGCGGATTTAATTCTTATATTTGTAGTAAATGGAAAATAATGATAAGGAAAAAAAGCGCGATATTATTAATATTGCAAAAATCCTATTCTCTATTTTACCTCCAGAATTTATTACAAAAATTTTAACTTTGGATTATAATGGCAATATTATAATGGCATATTCTTATGAGAGTCCGCTAATTGAGTCCAAAAACTGACAAAGGTCATAAAAGGTGAAGTGACATTTCGAGCTCGCATAATAAACTACTCTCTCTTTCTGTCATTAATATTCATTATATTAATATTCATCCCCGACGGTCTCAATTCGCAATATCGCGACCCATTTTCTCCCCTTCAATCACGGCTTTTCAAGCTTTAGCGAACCTTGTCATTACTTTAACGTCTTTGTGATTTTTAATTTCATCCCATCAGTCTTCAATATACGACGGCGGCCCTGTCACCTTCTATTCTCATCCCTTCGATTTTCATTTTCACTGTTAAAATATCACAATCTCTCTTCTCGTACATTTTTACAAACAGCGGAAAAAAACCCTGCCTGAAATTAATGGAAAAGCTCGCGCTAAACGGAGTATGAACATCTCGGAAAGATCAACGATAAGTAAAAACGCTGAGAACGCGGAAACTTTGCCGGACTTCGTTCTTGAATGTTAGTCAATCATGGCCTAGTTAAATTTCTGTGTGACTTGCTCGATGTAATAAATGCTCTAATAATAACAGCGGTTTTATTACGGTTATAATGTAATTAAATGCAAACTATAAAAAAGATTTTATATATTGTACTTGCGTATTGCCAAAAAATTCTATATTCTAATTCTTACTATATTTCAATTAAAATATTAATTATAACGGTTGACTTTCTCGGAAAAATTGAGCGGAGATGGTGGTATCAAAAATCGATTTATCATACTTTGAAATTTGATTGAAATGTTGATCACGTAAGTTCGAAGACAGCTCAATTTTCACTTTGAATCTCCGATACCAAGTCAAAGTTATCGAATTATCCTCGTTATGTTCTTCGAATATTCGTGTAAAATTCGTCTCTCGCAAACCAACTACCCAGTTCTTCGGAAAATGTATCACGTTATTCTTCCTCTCTCGCTCTTTCACTCCCCCGCTCGTTACCTCGAAACTATCTCATGTTCAAAGTACTCCAAACAAAACAAATATTTATTACTCCGGGAGGCAACGTAATTTTTTTACGAATTACAGGAGAAAATTACGTTGGACTCCTTCAAAGATATTTCGTTGCTTTGGATATTAATATCAATTTCTGTAATGTCAGTCTCTCTGTGGAGATCATTAGATGAAAGTTGAAGATTTCGCGTTTCTCGTTTGTTCCCGGCTGAACTTTCGCAAAACTTTTATCACAAACTACCTGAGGAGATAGGTTTCACGTTTCGAAGTATCATTCGGCGAAATTATTCCGTTTAATAAAATAATTAGTATCGACATTTTCCCACCTCCGTATACATGGATACTGCATGTATAAAGATTTCCTCCGCGCGGATCGAGGCAATTTACTATGTTTTCCAGCCGCATCAAGTTTGCACATTCTCAGTGAAATATCAACATTTTACGAACAACGTGTTGTTCCTTTAGGCGCGATCTTCCGCCTTAATTTCGCTCGTTTCGTTCATTGCTCCTCTTTTTTGTCCAACTCGAAGAGTTAGAATTGAATTTTGGCGCGCCGGAGAGAAAGATGCGCATGAGTAAAAACGCCGAAGTAAATTAATTAAATCTCCATTTTCCGGCCAAACTCAAGGCCGTGGTTTTGTGTGTGTGCGTGTTGCTGCTTTTTTTTACTGCTGGGTTAAAAGCTTTTGATGTTTTAATCCTTCGGCTTTACCGCCGACGGATTTTGCGAGGAGCGAAGTAGCGGCCAGACGGCCTTCCTTCCCCTTTGGGCGTTTCGATCGTGAAAATAAAATTAGTTCCCATCGACGTGCCCCGTCATAATGGAGCGCGATTAATTAGCTGAGAACACAGGCGCACACACTCCAAGTTACATGGAGAACGTGGCTTTTTCCCCGGTATCGCGCATACCAATAAGCCCACGGCGTAACGATATTAGCGGGAACGAGCGAGAGGGCGCGCGATAAAGTTTTATAATAATTATTTCATAAAATGGAAATTCGAGATCAATCGAATAACAATATCTTCCTAGTGAGACAAACGTCGATGCTCCGATCAGGAAAATTTCGGAGAACATTTTTATACTTTTCCAATGAGATTTGAACGCCGAAAGAGACACGAAAAGTTTGTGGAAAAAATATTTACATATCCCGTTGAATATGGTAAAATAGAGTAGAGCACATCCATCGCATTCACATTTATATCGCACTTACACATATATAAGATCTATATATGTGGAGGGTGTTGCATCAACATATTGAGTAGTACGTCGGATTGCCGCTGGTATGGGCACGCGTGAGAGAGTGAGAGCGCGCGCGAGACCGACCCGAGCATATTGCTTCGGACATATTGCTCAATATATTGATGCAGCACCCAGTATAAGAAATATGAAAAAAGAGTAGAGTGATCGTATCGATGTTTACGTAACAACATGTTGAAGATTTCTACGATCTACGTTACGGTATTCCACGACGCTTATCGTCATCGACTTTGGCATCCCCTTGAACAAAATCAGTCAGCCTCAATCCCCGTCGGCCGGATGAGTCAAATCATTTGGAACGAAGGCCGATATCCGTGAACAATCTTTTCTTATTTCACGCGTCATGCTCGGAAGGTTCGTTTGTCCTAATGCACCGGCGGGAATTTGGCGCAGATTCGACAAATCTTCGGCTCCGCCGATGCTTGCTTCCCGCCTCGTTTTTTTTTCTCTCGATTCTCGGATATTTTCGTAACTCGTTGCAAAGCGGCGGCCCGATGTGCGAAATTAAATCCGATACGACTCGAGGGTGCGCGACGCGATATGGCGAGGAGGAGGCAGAGAATTAAATTGCCTCCTCTCGTCATTAACGGTCGATATGTTTCGCGAACGTTTCGAGTGTCTCGCGTGTGATGGTATATACGTCTCTGCATGCGCGCGATTCACTTCTGACGGGATTGATAATTCCGAACAGAGTTCGATCCGAACGGAATTCCTGAGCCCCCACCCCCGATAAACTTCCGCCCGTGAGATTTCATTACGTCCCATTGTATATTCCAATCGCAAATTCGTTTCCGCTCGGGAGTCTCGTTACAACCCTATAAATACTCCTCGTCGGTGTAATTGGGATACGCGGGGTAACGATAGACGAATGAACGGTCGCGTATTAATTGTGAAAAATATGAAAAATACCGACGGACATTAACGGTTTTACCAGTTCGTCGTGTAATCTGATATTTTCCTGTTTTTCCTTTCTTTTCTCGCGGATAATCTACATGTAAATGTACTGTATTTGTCTATACGTGCGTACGTGTCTGTGTGTGTATGCGCGCGCGAGATGGATTTTAATTCCTTCAAATGGAAAACGCTGGGAAGGATGATTTACGCGATCGAGTTTTTGCGCCGGGCACGTTTTGCGCCACGCGTAATGGTGGTTAGCTGCCGGGCGCTATTAATAATTGCAGCGTGCCTTGAAATTATTACGTGGCTGAAATTGAGGCGGAATTATCGTTGGAATTATTGTGGCCTGTGACTATCTGCTTATACGTGGTGCTTCATGCGCGAAATTCAACCGGCACATTTCGCAAAATCGAAACTGCCGCGCTTAAACGGCGTAATTATGCGATAAAACGCAAATAGGGTAGAAGATAAATTGTCATTCGCGGGGGCCGCGCGCCGGTCTCGCCAGATGACATATTCAACGCGACACGATTGTCTCGACGCGTGAGTCTTCCGCCGTGGGTGCCCCGTCGCGCGCGATCCCGGCGATGACGGCGGGTGGCGTTTCGCAAGAGACTCGGCACTACCGATACCGCTAATGAACGCACTTGATCGACTGCTCTGAGAATAAAACGTCTGCTGTTTGTAACTGCAATCATCATAGCGAAAGAATTACAGTCAGTAGGGGCCATCTTTCTGGTAAGCGTTTCTAGAAAATAAAGCGCTGGATTCGCGTGAATAATTACTCCGTAACGATTCTTCGTTTGGACCGAGTACATTTTACTTCAAGTGAATATTTCCTTTGGATAACGCTCGCCTGGGAAATATTTTATCTGGATCAGGCGAACGTTACTCGATCCGAGTAAAAAGTCCGCCTAAGAATATGTTGGATTTCGCATTTATTTGAAGGTTCTTTTTGTGGTTAAATGATGATAACCTTACGTTACGGCTGATGAGATCACCGAGCGCGTTGATATGCTCGCGGTGTTTGACGCTTAAAATTTCACACCCGCTTCGCCCCCGTTATTAAAGCTTTCTCCCGCATTACACAATCCTCTCCTCTCTCCCTCTATCTCTTTTTCGCGCGCGCACACGCGCTCATATTTAACCGCGGGAAGCGTTTCAGCAACTTTCACCTGATTGTGAGTGATGGAGCATCATATGAAAAAACTTTCGACAATGCCGGAGTGATTCCGCGGCGGTATTTTCGAATAACAACGATCCGAGCGCGATTTCCGAGCGCGGGGCGCGGCTGTTAAAATCGCGAGAGTGTTACGTTTGACCTGTTGCGTTATAAATCACTTTTACGGTCGGCGTATCTTGCCGGCTCGATGTTATTTCGAGCATTCAGCCAGAGACACGACGAAATTTTCGCGCTTTCTGGCCGGCTCGGAGGGAAAGGGACGCGCGTGCGAGCGAACGAGCGAGCGGGAAGAGTTTCGGAGGCCTAATGCTATTCTAACGCGAATTGATAACGGACAGGTAACCGCAGCAGGTAACCCCCATTGTGTGCAGTCGGACGTGTTTAGCTATCCACAGGTGGTTCTCTCGCGCGTGTCTCAAACGTCAGCGACGGTCAATAATTACACCGCGGACGCGACGTTGAAAAAGATGCGCGCACCGGCGCGAGGTCTACCTTGGGCCACCGTACATCACACGGGAGGCGACACAGCCTGAAATTGCCTTTTTGATATTGGTCACGCGACCGCCACTTTCTCCCTTGATGAACAAAGGGTGACCGCGCACTGTTGAGGAGAATATATATGTATATATGTCGAAGGGAGGGGGCGATACAAATAAAAGAAGCTGAGTAAGGCGGCCGGGGATCGAAGGGAGAAGCTGGGATAGGCCGGAGAAACGCGAGAAAAATAGGAGGGTGCGTGATGGTGGTGCGCAAATTATATCGCATTTTAATGGGAGATCCCCGTTCGCAAAATGTGTTTTATACGACGCGCGGCATCTGCAACATTACCGTCTTCGCGCCCCCGAATGGAGGGGGTTCGTTCAAGTTCGATTAAATGTTGCCGACGTGAGCATCGAAGGCTCGAGACGCCGAGTTACTCGTTAACGATCCTACCGTTGATTGTGTTTGACGTGGCAGAAGCAGCAACGACGTCGTCTAGAATGGAAACGGCAGGGCTTGGACGCGGATTCGTTTAACTTTCGCTCGTTTATGATTATTTGACACTTTCAATTATGCACGTCACATCTCGGAAGCTGCCGCTCGTGCGTTTCGTTCGCTCTCGATTTGGATGGCGGACTTTCGCAAGCGGACGGAGAGCTCACGTAACGCTGGAGCTGAAGCGAACGAAAATGACGTTTCGGAGAAATTGAATCCGCATAATGCGGCGAGATGGCTTAAAGTTGACTTGAAAATTGTACGGAAGACGAGAATATTTAACTAAGAGCACAGAGAGAGAGAGAGAGAGAGTGGCAAAGAAACGTGGGTATATATATATATATAAACGTAGTGGACTTCTTGTCAAGCGCCTTAGTACGAAAAATTAATGAGACATTCCTTCCGAAGAAAGACGTATCGCTTTGAAGTCACTTCCTTGATATAAAGCAATTAGAGATTCGCGTCAACTTCTGTAGCTGAGTATAGTCCTATCCGGCTTTCATCAAAGAACAAGTATACAGCTCATGTATTAATATGCTTGTTAATACTTCCGATTGCGGATATTAGAGAAATATTCGAGAATTCAGCAAATATCTGTCAAGCGTGTCGCTCGGAGAAGCGATTCCCTCTAATTGCTTTCGAGCGTTGTCGCAGCACACCGACGAAGTTATTCAGCCGTTTCAATCGGGGCCAATGATGATACCGACAATTCAGAGTCGTTGCACAGTGAAGATAATAATAAAACAGATATTCGACAAATTACGAGAAAATTCGATACACCCGGCCTGTCGACGGTTTGGCGCGCCCAGGCGGGATCGTCTCGTCTCGCTCGCGAAATATATTAAAAACGCGCGAGACATTATTTTTCCCTTATCTCAGGCGTGCAGTGGGAGTAAGGCGAACAGCTGCGCGAAGGAAACAGGGCTGTTATATTCCACGTCTTGCTCGCTCAAGATCCGCCAGTTTGCGCGCGAGAACAAACGAGGTGTGGAGTTACCAACTCGCGAAAGGCAGAGAACGGATAGCCGAGGAAGACCCCGAAAACTGAGGAGTACATGAAATTATATTCGAAACGTTCGGCTCTTCGGAGCTGCGAATTTCTAAATCTTCGACGTATTATGCTCGAACAATGAAATTCGGAAGTGCGAAAACTCGAACATTCGAATATTCGAGTGTTTGAGTATGTACTCGAAATTTCAAAAACTGGAAAGTAGGTGCGTTCGTTTCGCAGACACGATAAATAGTATTTACCGTCCTAAAGAACGTAATATTGCGTGTTTGAAAAACGTCTCAAAGACGTCCTGTGAACGTCATTATTATTTAAAAATCGTCTTTACGACGTCTTAATCTTATCTGGGTTGAACTCGTACTTTCTAATTACACGGTATTTTGCTGCCCTTTTCAAAATCAGTTCTAACAACAGCTTCGAATAATTCGGCTTCGGATCGTCGAGCTTCGTCGTCAGATGTCGAATTATACCGAAATTTCGAAGCTTCGAATATACCAAATAGTATTGCCCCTGTAAACGGCAATTAAAGGCCGCGCGATTGCGGGCCGGCGAGCGAGCTTGTTAACAAGTGCGAAAGTTGCACATGTGACTGTAGGGATGAGTCATTAGCCGCGTGTGCGGAAGAATCGCTCGGCTTTAACCTAATCGATATTGGTCAATCATTTTCGCGTTACGCCGCCGTGAACGTATTTTCCTACGAAGAAAAAAAGGGGGGGAGGGAAGAGGACACGCGACGTGGTACAGAAATGATTTTGTTCGCGTCGCTTGAAAACTCTCCGCGTCCTCCCGCTCGCCTCTCGCGACGTGTATGTCAATTACGGAACACTCTCATCCCGCGCGATATCCGTGAGAATCTTACGACGGCTATGCCATTCAAAATTGATGGGCTTTTAATCCGGCTACGTGCTTTCTTTTCCTTATCCTTCGGAAATAAGAAAAATCCTTCCTCGGGAATTCCACGTTCGCGAGCTATCCTCCCGGCCGGTCCCGTTGCATGTAACACACTCGTATCTCGTTAATAAAAAGCGACGCTCGGCTCGGCGCGAATTAATAATAAAGAGAGAAGGATACAATCGCGTATTGTATTTTATTCAGTCGGTATCAGAGAAGGGGGTAGGGGAACAATCGTATAGATTCGCCGACTCCGTCGGCGAATCGATATTTCGCGCGGCGATAATGGACGCGATAAGCAAAGAAACGATGCGGGGCGGCATGCCGGGGCGCGGATAAATCACGCGTCTACGCGCGATCTACGCGTCACCGCCGTTCGCGAGCGCGGCGCAGGACTGGAAATTTCCGGCGTGGCGACGAGAGCGGGTATGACGTCGCTTCACGACGACGACGACGACACTCGCTCTGACGGTGGATGGTAAACAAAAACGTCGCTGCGAGAAGACGACCCGGCCCGGAGAGACGGGGAAGACGAAGGGCGATTTAATGACGAGGATCAGCGGAATAAAGAACGCCGTGCCATTAGAAGTCGCGTGTTTACACGGGACCCTCCAGGGCGGAACTTAATCGAAGCGGCGGCCTCTAATTAGCGCCTCGTTAAGCGACGAGTATGCCGGAAGGGTGCACTCGAGGTTTGCGGAAGAGTTAGACACGCTTGTAGAGAGCACTCTCCCACTCTCGGAGCGGCATTATGCAAGCGCTCGTCGACGTCCTGCGTGCATACGTACATACACGTAGGGCGTCGCGAGTGACCCGCAGTTAACGGATCGACTGGAATATTCATCCAGCGGGAGAGAGCACGATGTCCGGGGCGAGCGACGGGGGATGCGTTGCATTTCGAAGCGTTTACCGGGTGTGTGTTGTGTCGACTTGGATGGCGCGGACCGACAGGCGGAATTGACTCGAGCGGAACGGGGCGAGACCAACGAGCGCATGGGAAGTGGGTTGCGTTATGAGCGCGCGGGGGAAAGGAGATGGCATGAGCGAACGAGAGAGAGAGAGAGAGAGCGCAAGAGCGACTTCTCCTGCGAGTCGTGGAATCATGGAAATTGCGTCCATTCACACATATCGCCGACTCGCAATGGAACTCGGGCGATAAGTGTGCCATTGCGGGCGAGGTGTTTTCGCGAATGAATCGGACCGTTACGTGCCGATGACAATATTGCTCGAACGTCGGGTCGTCGTTGCTTCAATCGGGAAGAGAATTTTTACGCCGCCTTCGAAACCGCGGACTTTCATCGCGGCCGCCTACGCAACACGAATATTCCGCTTCGAACGATTGGGTTGGCACAGCCCGGAGTTCTACCTGCAAGACGCGCACACATAACACACACACACACACACACGTCGCACACGTGTTCCGATTGTTTTAATAAAATATCTGGGTTATGGATATTTATAACGCGCTCGGGCTATTGAATTGAAGAGTGAGAATACGAAATAGATAATGAGAAGCGCGGAGAGTACGGAGCGCCTTTTGGTATTTCCACTCCTTCGATTGTGCGCCGCTCTTTCAGGCGGCTCTTCGGCGACCCGAGTAACGGGATGACAACAACTGCACGCAATATATACAGAGAAACGAGGCGAAGGGAAGCCACGACTGCGAAACGATACTCGAGACTTGGACTTGCGATTCGGAGCTGTACTTATCTGCTGCCTCGGCGGCGGTCCCTCCGATCCTCCTCCGGCGGCGGATCGACGAGACGAAGGAGAAAGGGTATGCGTACCTTTGCGGTGTCCGCGGTAACGTGCGCGCGATCGCACAATCTACTTGACAGTGATCGATCCTTGGCAGTGGTGTCGGGGCTGCGACGAGAGATCCTCCGCGTCGACCAGGAAGATCCGTTTCTGAGCAGGCCGCGACACGTCCTTCCGGACAGGAGCCAGCGACGGGGAAGACGAAGACGCACGGGCACACGGGGGAGAGACAAAGAGACGGGGAGAAAGATAGATAGAGAGAGATACAGAGGAAGACACTCTCCAGGATCGATCCTCACTCCGAAGATGGAATCAGGTCATTCTAGATCGGAGCTGGACGCATCCATGCATCGTCGCACGATCCTGCGGGACTGGAGGACTACGCGTTAGCCAGGTCCGATCCGGTCCGTCGCACTTTCGCTGGTCAGTGGTGCGTGAGCCGTGATAGTAGCCGAGAGCGTGACGCATATCAGCGTCGGAATCACCGCGCTGGCCGTTCGATCGCCTCGCAAACCGCGCGTCTCGCGTTATCGTTGCGCGTCAGCTGTTCCGCGCTCGGCGGTTTCCTCCTCGGGCTCATGGTGACGAGCGAGTCGCTTGTTGGAAAGAGAGAGAGAGAGAGAGTGAGAAAGTCCTCGTCCCGACGACTCGTCGTCGATCGGGACGCAGCCCTCGCGGAAGTCCGTCGCGGGAGGATGTCGTCGCAGCCTCGCCGCGAGACAGCCCCGAGGGAGACTGACGGGCGGCGATCTTCGGGGATAGGTGTCCGGATAATCGATCGATGCGTGCCGCACACGCGAGTCGCCCCCCCTCACCAGCTGGGGGAGATCGGGAAATTCATCGGCGGCTTCCCACGCGGAACGCGTATCGCCCCTAGCCGTATCGCCGACTACGGCGGACACACTCGCGGACTCGTACACCACCCCTCTTCGCGCTGTGCGCCACCCTCCGTCGCGCGCTCTCTCTCTCTCTCTCTCTCTCTCTCTCTCTCACGTGACCAGGAAGTTTCACTGGAGCAGCGGAAACGTTCGGCCGATCCGCGCCGCGTACACAACACGCGGCGTGCGCGCGATCTTGGCGCGGTGACGTTCGCGCGCGCACGAAACTCGGGCGAGATAAGAGAGAAAAAGAGAGCGACAGAGGATCGTCCCACTCCGAGATCCCTCGAGGGCTCTTTGCGGAGGCTCTTGGAAGGCCTGAACTAGGTGTTACGGACTGTATGAAGAGGCTCTCCACAGACCGCGTTGCTAGCCGGCTAGCGACGCACTGAACGAGCGACGATCTCCTTCTCTCCCTCCCTCTCTCTTCCTTTCTTTCGAACGGTTCGCGACGACACTTTCACTTGTTTCTCGTTGTTTCGACACGTGCACGTTTCCCGCGGATACACCTGTGTACCGATGCCCTCACATGTCTCGCGGTGGCACGTGTACGGGCAGAGAAGACTCGCTGACAGCACGACGCGAAGACGGAGCGACACTATGGTGGGAGGTAAGTGAAAAACAAATAGAGAGAGAGAGATAAGGATGAATGATATGCCGGAGAGAGAAGGAAGAGAGGGACGAGGAGGGGAAAGGAGACAGAGGAAAAGGAAGAAGAGAGAGAGAGAAAGAAGGAGGGTAGAAAATGAAGAAAGTGACGAAGAGGTGAGACAGAGGAAAAAGAGACGGCCACCACCCCCGTAGCCTTCGATTTTCGGGAGGAAAGTGAAGGCCGCAGACACCGCCCAGCCGACCGCCCGGGTATGCCAACACGAAAAACCACCCCCGTGGTGTGCTCCACGGCGGATGGCCCTAGTCACCCCATCGCGCATGTGCTCGGTCGCTATGGATACCGCGGCAGATACGCGACGGCGGCGGCCACGACGGCGGCGGTGGCGGCGGCGACGGTGGCCCGCGGTACTTTAAGGGTCGCCAGGACTTTCACGCGGCCGAGGGACGCTGGGGTGTAATCCTCCATGCGGAGGATGAAAGGACGGGTTTCTTCCTCCGTTTGTACCCTACGGCGCCCTGCTACCCCATAATGAAAGTGCGGACCCGCCGTCGACTGTTGATGTAATGTGAAGAGGATAGTGGGAGCAGCAACGCGGCAGGGGTGGGTGGAAATAGATAGAGAGAGAGAGAGAGAGGGTGGGGGGAAGAGTGGTATTTATCGTGGGAGGAGAACGACGTGCTGCCGCGAGGGTGATATTATTCGGCCCTGCGGCTTAATGCGGGCGAGGCCGGAGAAGATCGTGGGATCATTTATGATGTTCGTTTAGCCGCAACTCTGTCCGAGATAATAATAATTGACGTTTAACAACCCCTGTAAAAAGTGCCAGACGCGCTACTCCCCGAGTGCTCTCGCACGACGACGGAGGAAATGTCTGAGCGCCCGCGACGAACCTTTTAAGAGGCAAATTTATCACGGGCTAGTAATAGCCTAAACACGGATTATTCGAATTTTGGATATTAATATAGTTGATATTATTTGTGGGAAGATTTCTGTTTGGCTGTTTCACTTAACTCACGTCCGTTTCTTTCAATCGGCAATCGTACGCGGGGAATCAGGCGTTCCCGCTAAAACTGATTTTCTAATTTCCAGAATAACCATTTTTATCAATGTTTCCCGCTAACATATCCCAGTAACATGATTTATATTTGATTCCTTATTGTTAGAGCGATTGAACAGGAATTTTCTCACAATTGATATCGACTATATTAATATTCGATATGGCACTGGAACATTCGTGTTTAATCTCTTACCAGTCCGCAATAAGTGTTTCTTGGGTATAACCAAAACGGAGCCATTATTATTTAATATACTTTCCGTTTAAAAGCCGCTCTACCTAGGTAAATACCTACGAATTTATCCGATACGGTTGCGGAGATATAAATAACCGTGTATCGCGAATAGGATACACCGCTTCCTGCAGCTATTCCCGGTGAAATTCGCGAAATTATTTGGCGTAGCGATTTTTCGGATAAAATCTACGCGAATAGATAATTCCATTTCGCGGATAACAATCACGCAATTCCGGCGTTTTGTCGGGAAATCGGATGAAACGGAGGAAAATACACCCGTATAATCCGTCGTTGCGTATCTCGGCGCGTACATGACTCCGGCAAAAATAAAACGCCCACGGGGAACGATTTAAGTATCTAAAACGGGAGCTGGAAGTCAATTAGTGCAAAAAAAGGTAGAGGAAGGAAGTAAAGAGAGAAAGAGAGAGAAAGAGAGAGAGGGGGGGCAAAAAAGATCGTATGACGGCAATAAGTATCGTTTTTGCAGTTACGCGCCGCTATTGTGCGCGCTACAAGGGGAAAACTGATTTATGAAAAATTACACGTGGGGCATAATAAAATTCTCGCCTAACTGGACGTAATTCTATATTCCTCTCGGAAGTGCTCCGTCCTCGTCGTCCAACACCAGCTTGTTGTTGACGCAATAAGCGGCGCGCGCTAGCGCCATTAAGGACAGGGAAACGGTTGCGTTTCCCGTAGGGGGAGGAAAAAACGGGACCCTTATTACGGACTGCATCATAATGCGCGCGCGCGAGATATATAAATGGCGCGAATGAATGGCCTAATGAAAGAAGGGTCTCTCTTGGCTTGCTTGAAATAGAAATCGACACCACCATCGGGGCGCGCGTTATCCAACTAAGTTCTTCGCCGCTATACGCGCGCATTATTGCCTTACTTTTTTATACCGTTTTATCATGCCCATTTTTTACCCTCTTATTATCGCGGGAATATCGTACCTCGTGAATTTCCGTTCCCCCGAGTTCATCGTCTGCATTTATCTCTTCGTGCATACCGTCTATATCCGACGATGAAATTAATCGAGCGCCGGCAGCGTAACACGTCATCGATATCTGATTAACACAGGTAGCTGTATCTATATAGCGCACGTAATTCCTCCCGCGCATGCAAGCAGCACGTAACCTTATCTGGTAAACAGAAGACGCCGCCAATCGATACGGATTCTCGTCGCGAGGCGAATCACGAAAACAAGGTTGGACAGGACACTGACACGGTCGGCGGCGTCCGCTTCAGCCCTTTTAAGGACTCCCCCTTCTCCCCCGCCCCCTTAAGGGATGCAAATACGACTCGACCAAGTAGGCGCCGATAGCCCCGGCTCGATTTCACCGGCGCCCCTCCGTAAGTGCGCGCCCATTCTTATGTTAATGTAATAAGCACCGGCGAGGAGGGGCAGAGAAAAAGAGATACGGAGAAACGGAAAGATTCCGAAAAGAAATTTGCTCGACACGGTCGACGGTGAGTTGCTCAATGAGAGACTGAAAGCATTTCGCTAATGTGACAAATGCAAATGTCCGAGGTCGCAGCTCAATGGGGAATTTACGCCGATCTGGTAAAATCACGCTCGACGACCCGGCTGAAATTTAAGGCCGATATCGTGCGACGATTTGGACGATTTGAAGTATCAAATAGAAGTTAAAGACGACGGGAGAGGCGGAGAAGCGTGAATTGAATTCTTGCGCGACTGCGAAATCACCCCCGTTCAGCGAAGTATCGGCGATTCGATACGATTCGACGAAGAGTCGTGGGAAATTTTATTCAAATTCGAGGATAAAATTTTACCCCGGTCCCGTCGACTCGACTTCAGATATATATTTACCGCGTCGTAACTTCGAATTTCAAGTTTCCCGGGATATCGGGTCTTCTTCGCGCGTAGCGCGGTCTCCGATATTCAATGAATCGGGTGCTAATGCTTCGCGAGGCTCCAATTAAAGTCCGCCTCTGCGTGTCGATCACGAGGGACGCTAATCTGGATTCGAAATATGCCACATCTTAAAATTCAAGAATTCCAATATCCGCGAGTCGAATGTAATATCGAAGAATCAGCCGCGCGAGAAACTCCATTACGATTATGTACGTCAATTTAATAATATCGCGAAGAACACGCGGCGTCTTAAATTCCGAGGATAGCCGATTGGCCGATTATCGACCAATGAATCCGATCACGCATATGCAATACAAGATTCCGAGTTTATCTCTGCATAGGATGTCTGGATTTAGTTCGTGCGCAGATAGAATTCATATCAAGCCGAATAGACGAATTCTCTACCATTTTGCAACCGTGCATCGTGATAGTTTGCAAAATGATAGTGGATTTTTTATTCGGTTTAATGAGTGTCTATTCAGTTTCATGCACTTAAGTCTGGACATCCTGTATACTCGGCGTCACCGAAGCCTTACCATTAAACAATGACTTTCATCTGTCGAACGGTACGGTATCCGCGGCGCTGAATGTACGTCCTTCCCATTCAAGAATACAACAAGAGAACCGAAATACATCGCCTTACCACTTGAAAATTCCAATCGGCGAGGTCTAATGCCGCACGCGTGAGAAGTTCTAATTAAGCCCGGGCTCCGTGCACGTGATTGCATTACTACAGAGCACGAGACGGAAGGGGGTGTGGAACACGTAATTTAGTTTGGATTCACACACTGAATAGGAATAAGAGAGCTCCGTATCGTTACTTCGTTCGTTGTTCGTTGGGATTAAGCCCGTAAAGACGAGTTTTACTCCAGCGAAGTGTTTCGCCGTCCCACGCGCGAAAATACAATCTATCTATTAAAGGTGTGATCGGGCAAACTTCTGTTTGAAAACGGTCACATCGAAAAACTTCTGAACGAGTAGGCGAAAGACGCATCGTACAGAGAGTCTCGGCTATTGTTTGACTTTTGCTGGAGAACGACGCGTTTAACGTTGAGTGCCGGAGTGTAGGTTAAACCGAGTCGAATTTTAGGTTGGTTTTTTTCGTCTCAAATGAAACGTGCAGGGGAAGTAGCGTTCGGAGAGACGAAAACAATTCGATTAACACTACTTTCGATTTTTCTCATTCTCTATACTGCAAGCAGCCCGTATAATGATTTTAACATTGATGAATTATTTTAACTTGTTGAAAAGAGCGAACGAATTAAAATTAGTGCATTTTAAAAGAACTGGTTCACGTGAAAAAGTTAACTCACGTTCCAAATTCACCGGGTTAAATTACAAGATAGTTATTAACTCGTTAAATTTGCAACGTAACTTTTAACTGATTAGTTATTACCCAACTCTGCCTCACGGATATTATTCAGGCCGCTTTAATATATTTAATACCGCGCTCTAATTCAATTATATTCAATATATACCGCACTCCACCCCGCGTGTATTTAATAGAGAGCTAAATACCCCCCTGGTGTATCTCACGCTCGAGCACACACCGCGTCTTTCCACCGGTAAATTTCGACGAGGCGACGCGCTTCGGTGGATGACGCGAGTCGCATCTTGAAGAGAACAACGCATCCTTGGAATGCGGCCCCCGCTTGCCAGATTTCGCTCTGTGAGAGGAGGAAGAAAACCTCCGAGAGCGATCGAACCGGTGATCCGGCCGTGCTCGAAGCCAGGCGCAGCTTGCGAGAGCATGCTGTTCCGGATGGAATTAACCGACGAACGACTTGCTCTCACTGTGAAAGACCGTTTCGGGGCTAGGGAAGTGGCCGGCCAACATACACACTCGGGCATTTCACGACGTGAACGTCTCCTCGACTTTACGTCATTCACCCCGAGCACACGTGTCCGCGCGCACGGTCGTTTGCGCGAGCGAGATTGAATCCTGATGGCATAATTCGCCGGTGATGAACGGCAGATTATCCGGCGTTGCTGCAGAATTAACAAAGTTCCGTGTTCAAAATGGCTTTGTGGCGGGGAAATAACGAGTCGTTAGCCCCGTCGGAATAGTTATTAACGGAGTCGTCCCGGGTAATATCGGGACCTCGCGGCGCTTCTCGCGCGGATGACGACTGAAGGGGATCGCGTTGCAAACAGTTCGACGGTGGAATAATTCCACTCCGGGAATTCATTTAAACGGAGAAGGGCATTCCCGGCGTCGCGTAGTGCGAAGAGAGGACTGCAAAGATGCGCTGACGGATCGTCGGGTGGTGTCCTTCTCAAATATTTCCCTCGCGTCGTTTATTGGCTCCGCGTGGGAAGACGAGGAGAGGAATTCGAATCCAAGTCAAATATAAATATCGGCTGGCAGGGTAATTCGCGATACCGAGTGCCACACGTGCAGCGGGTGGAAAATTGATTACTCGAGCATCTCTCCCCCTCTCTCTCTCTCTCTCTCTCTCTCCGATTAAGCCAGTTAATCGTCACTCGAGCGAAATTCAACGTCTCAAAATCCGTCGATCGATCGGAGCATCCACCTGACGCGATACGTTAGATCGCGGGGGTTATCGGGACGCTTATCGAGGTACAGAGCACGCATAGCAACGGGCTATATGTCGATATATAAATGCCAATTTAAACCGCGGCCAAACTCCCGGCGAAGTATTGGATTTTTAACTTCTCCGCGAACTTGGACGGGATAAATACGGCCCCGACAATGCCGTAAAATCGTTGGATGCCCCGCACGTTCTCACGCTTCTGACGAAGCCGGCGGAAATCCGGGGAAAAATATCGCGGTTTGAGGAAGCAATAATGGAATACAATCACGAGGACGAGACCATCGACACGGTGGCGGTGGAAAATCCCCGCTGTCGTGCCGGAGAACGAGAGTGAGAGATAGATGGAGATATGATATGAGTTTATTCAACCCCGGAGATAAAACCAGGGCTGGTGTTTTCTCTCTAATGCTTCGACGTTGGAATTTCGGATACTTCGAAAATCTGAAGCGCTTCGGTGTTCGGTATTCAAATTTGAAAAATATCGAAGCTTCGAAACAAATCCTCTAATAATAAGTTCGGGTCAAATTGACGGCTTCATTCATTTTACATCATGCACGCGCTGTTTCTCTACTTAAGGGATGTTTCATGTTATTACTTCCTTCTTTTACCCATTTTGTACCATTAATTACATGAAAAATGAACAAAACAGAGCCCGGGAGGGGGAGGTTCAAATTTAACCACCTTTCTGGATACGTTGAAAATCCATCTTGTCATTAGAAGGATAATTTCATTCGCTAGGCTGTACTCTTCGAAGCTTCGAAGCGTGAAGAATTCTGCTCTTGAAGATACACCTTCGAGACTTCGGTTTGCTAAAATTCGAAAAGTTCTAAGTTTCCTCCGAAGTTTCCGAAATTATCGATAATTAATAGCCTTAGTGAATTTCATAAGGCGCATGATAATAATGTTAACGAACACAGTGGAGCTAGCAGATATCCAGAAGTGTAAAGAGGAATAAGAATAAAAAAAATAAAAGGAGGGGGGGGGGAGGGGAATAAAGTAGAGAGTGAGCGAGAAAGCGAGGAGAGGAGAGGAGGAGAGGAGGAGGGCGCAAGGAAGCCTGTGAAACGACAAACGAGGTGATACCGGAAGTGATATTAGAATTCAGAGATGCTCGATGGATATCGAAGGAAGATGAGGTATTGTTCGACGCGCGAGGGCTCACTCGCGCAAGTTCGCCTAAATAAACGTCAACTCGGAGCGCCCCGGGTGTTTCGCACTGACCGGTTTTCCGTCACGACCCGGAGCCAACCTGGTGGTCGCGGACGGGATGGATAAGGCTGGGCGGCGGCTTTATTGCATTACTTTGACTACATTTCCGCGGCCGAGAATTCTACGCTTTACCGGCAGCTGCCTCCACACACGTGCGAGCAGCGCGGTATTACGCCATGACAAGCGGCCGGCGAATATATACGAGCGATCCTACCTTCGTACAAAGTAGCTCTCGCGAATTCCTATTGGCACGATTGTTTACTCGGCGAAATTATGAACGGCGCGCGCCCGGCGAGCGCTGTTGGCAAATGCAATTTCCAGCTTTCGTGGGGCGCGCGAACGGGAGTAAATTCTGGTGTACATCGTTACCCCTCGCGACATTCCGTGCATTTCGCAGCTCGAGTAAACAGGACGTTACGAGCCAGATTATCGTAAAAATGATGTTTACCGCCGGCCTGAAACCGCTGTGCAACTCATCGTTTATTGCGCGCGCGAGGTCGCTTCCGGAAATGCATGACGGCGAGGTCGTTCATTCGGTAAACTCGTAAATTTAATAAAGCGGCTCGCGATTAAAGAATATCCCACCAATTTATCGCGGGAAGAAACGACGACGGTCATTGTGATATTGTCGTAAGCAATAGTTACCGTCTCCTCCGTCGCAATCCCCGTGAAATAATTGTCAGTGTTTACTCGCGTATTAACTGCTACCAAATTATGCAAGAACCCCATAACTGGTATTGAATTGTTTCCTGCAGACTTTTCCGGAGGGCCGAACCATCGAGCGTTCATAATAAACGCGCTCATCTATTTGAGGACGCGTGTCCATGCGCGATATACTTTAGCGCAATTTGTATGCGCCGAAGATCGCGCATTGTTGGTAAATAATATCGCACCTGAAACAGTACCGGCAACAACACGACGGTCGCGCCACAAACGCCCCTCCGTACATAATGCATAGGATGGCGCACTTACGAAAATATGGTCGAGCATGGCAGGCGTTGTAATGGAATATGCGGGCGATCCGACGCGCGGCAGCGGTATCGAGCATCAAATATTCATAAGGACGCTCCGCGCACGGGCCATATCGAGTCACTGAAAACCGTAACGCGTATACTCCGCTCACGAGATTTTGCGACGGCGGCCACGGCGGCGAAATCACTTTATCGGCTGGCCATTGTCGCGTTCTTGCGACCCAGGCGCGTCCTCCATTCTCTCGACCCCGTCGTCCCCGGCCAGTTATCCGTTCGTTCGTCATCGCAGCGATCACTTCGCACGGACGACAACAATTCACTTTGTTATGACAAACCGCATCGGGGATTTCTCTCTCTCTCTCTCTCTCTCCGTTCGCTTATTCAGATCTATTATTTCGCACCACAAAGTGCATTCTTTCCTCGCTGCGATTCTGCGACTAAAGAGAGAAAGAGAGAGATGGGTAATACGCATCGGTTTCAGCGATGAGGTATTGCCTCCGCTTCATCCTTTTCATCTCCATACCAAATAACGTGCGTGTGCTCCGGGCATGACCTACTTCGACGGTTCTCCCATTTGCTCTTTCATTTGTTCTTTCGAGAGCGAAAGAGAGAGGAGAGAGAGAGAGAGACAGATTTCCAAAACAAACTCTCAGCTCTGACGTTTGTGTGCTTCCAACGTTAACGTTGCAACTTTCTTACGCAGTAACAATACAATTTGCACCGTTGCAAGTTCTCACCGCGAAAAGTATGCGCTTGACATATTAAACGTGTAGCATATCCGTTATATGTCGGGCTTTGTGAGATATACACGTTATATTTTTTCAACTAATGGAAATATCTTCCTTTGAACAAGCGAGTGTCAAAATAACCCGGGCAAAATAACGGCGTTACGTGATCGATGAGTGAATTCGTTAATTCTTTAAGAGGGTATTCTAGTCTAGAATTCCAGAAAAGTCGATTTTTATTTCTCTCTTTTTAAACATTTTAAATGCTTCTCGGGAATAAGTTCCTAGATTTTATCGAAATACGAAAATATAACGAAGTTACAGGTATCTGCAGGTTGCGACGCATGGATGCGAAAGCCGATGCGCTCGAGCCGATGCAGCTGCGCCCAACAGGTATTCTAGCTGCTTTGATAATATTTTCTCAGGCCTATCTCTTTATTGGCTTGTTCGGCTTGTTGGTAGTGTATATTGTGTGTATGCATTAGTTTAAAGCGATCGTTGGAGCTTATGGAAGGACAAATTTTATGAGTATTTAGTAGTTGTCTCGATCGTTGCACAGCAAACATCGCGATGGATAGAAGAAGTTCAAACGCGCTGATAAATAAGAAAAGAGTCAACGTGAATATCTGGCTATACCAAGATTGATTAATATTCTTCAAACATAGATAAATATGTGTGTAAAACTTCATAATTATAAATGTAATAGTTTATTTTCTTTCAATTCCTAAATACAAGTCATTCTTCTACGCTCTAAATTAGAATATCTCCTTAATTGGCTCTTCGGGCACGCGATATTGTTATTAATATCGGCGCTTAAGAGATTCCTCCTGCGAGACAATTTCTTTCTGATCGATTCCCCCTTCGGCGACAATTTCGTATCTTCAACCGTTCCGTCAATATCGATAAATTTGTTGTAACGCTTCGCGCATTCGACAATATCTCGATCTGACTCCGTCGCTCGCGAAGTCTCGGCCTCGGTAAAGAGACGAAGAAGGTACAAATTCAAACATATCCGTCCACGAGTGCTCGACCTCCGTCCTGTTGTACTCCCGGGACGTCGTCAGTGTGGACTGCAATTTCCTTTGACCGTTTTCCCTTACGTAAAATTCTTTACCTCCAACGCGAATTTCATCTCATCTCGCACGAATTTTTCTCACGTTCGCGGCGCACGAACTCTTACTTATATTTTTAGACGCGGCCAGCCAAACTTTCGCGAGTCACTGCAAAACTCTTAATTAAACCACCATAAATTAAAAATCTTGGAGTTTCGCGGTCATAACGAGAAACAAGATCGTGGGCGAACTCTCTCCCTCTTGGCTTCGTTTATTTCCTTTCCTTTTTTATGCCCGTTTTTGCTCATTTTCACAGATTACGGTTCGAACGATATCTGCGTGACGTGATGGTTACGTCCGAAATCCCGGGGAAAACGTTCAGAAAAGCCGTTTGACCACTCCAAAGGCTTCATCCGGAGGAGGTAACGCTGGGTATTCGGTGGGACTGGAAGAGTGTGGTATATTATAAGCTCTTCCCAAAGAACGTACGGCTTAATTCGTACTTCCAGCCCGGTATTGCACACGTACAGGGAGCGTTAAATTAACGTTTCTGCCGACAGCAGCGATCGGTGATATCGCTCTTCGCTACTCCCCTTTGTCCGTTCGGCGATATATTCTCACGCGGTACGTATCCGCGAATTCGCTCATCGACGAGATTACGACGCCGCATTTTTTTTCGCGAGAACATTCAGCGGTTCACCCATTGAAAGAAGAAGAGCTGACGTCGGTTGAAAAAATAACGGGAACCTCGCGCGAGGCAAAAAGAGGGAGAATCTCGCCGCCGATCGTTTGTAACTTTCGATGGGCGAAAAATCGATGGTCAAGAATTGGCCGGCGGGATCGTTGAAAAGCTCCATTAGCGGTCCGACCTGATTTCCCTCTCTTTTATTGGGTGACGAACAGCCGAGGACGGCCGCGTCCTGGGAGGAGGTCCTGTGTACCGGGTGGTCCGGCCGAATGACGCATTCGATCTCGACGGGGTCAAACGACGGCACGGAGGATTGATTAAACGTTCTTGGCGGCCAGGGGGAGCATCGAGAGTCGTATCGGTACACGCGGAGAACTTGGTCGAGATACTATCGTCTGATCGTAGCACGGTACGATTGAACTTCTACTTGATGGACGATCGAGAATGGCAAACGGCCTCCCCGTGATTGATTCGCCCGCTAGCGGTTGTCGGGGTCGGCGAAGGCAACAAGAAAAAAAAAAAGCGGACGGATCGTACTGCTTTATTCGCAGTTGCGAAAATCGCCTCGGGATGGATGACATTCCCGATTGCTTCGCGTTATATCACCCATAAAGATGCGGTGAATATGTGTACACACGTGTGTATATAGTGGCATAATGGCGCTGTATATAGATAGTAAAACAGCGTGACTCATAATCGTTACGAAGTATATATGTGGACGTGTTTTATAGAGAACTTTTTGGGGAGACAAAAGAGAAGGAAGGAAAATTGATTGCGCTTTCATTAGAGGAAAATGTGATACTCGAAAATGCGCTCGAGCGCTTGCGAGGCTTCCCGTTTAATTAACTATCGCAGGAATAATAAAGTAATTCGCGAATAAGATATTCCGCGAAAAGGGATAATTGGCCGCGACTAGAACGGGCGAGTTTCCGTAACTAGACTCGAGTAACCAGCTCTCCTCTTTTTACTCCGGCTGCTCGGGAAATGTGATGTATCGGATTACACGGCTGTTCCCTTCAATTTCGCACGAAACCTTTTAACGGTTGTTTTTATGGTAAAACGCACAAAGTTTCCACTCTCTGAAAAGACCACTTTAAGATTCCAGGTCAAACGTTCATTGCCAATAAATGGATCCTTTCATGCTGGTTAAACCAAATGTCAATCTCGACATTTCCATTATTTCTCCCTCAAAAAGTTGAATGTTTCCACCTGACTACTTCATCGTTTATAGTAACGAGCATTTTTCTGCGTGCGATTGCTTCCGACGCATCTTCCTTTGATCTCAAAAAGCCTCGGAGATCGCATAATTACATAATAAAAGGAAGAAAGAACGTTATACATAACTTTTGTTCCCTCCCATGAATATTATAAATTAGCTTAAACATTGTAATAATCATACTTATATAATAATAATTATCGTGTATCAATAATAATAGTAATTAGTATTATATATATATTATGATTATATTAATTATATATTATAATCAATTATTAGGATCAGTGTCATTTTCGATATAAAATCGATATCGAATAGTCCATCACCGAGATACTGACACGGAAAGGAAAATTAAACTGGGTGTGCTTGACAGACTGCGTCCAAAATTACCAATCGATAACGCTCACCAATCTGAGCTCCGTAAAGCACGATGTCGTCACATCAATCTGCGGAATAGCGGCACGATAAGGCGACGCCGTTTGTTCTCATGACTCCGAACTGCCGGGGAAGGGTCAACGTGCGGGTCTTCGTCGCTAACAACGACAAGTCGTCGGTGAAATCGATCGATTGAATCGCCAAGTTACGCCGTGGAACAAAATTCCGATGACAAAGTTTGCACGAGACTTATTCGCGAAGGCGATTCTTCTCGCGGAAGCGGCTCTTTTCGCTTCAGGTTTTGGCAAAGAGGCACAGCTTGTTCGGAGAACGAGAGGAATGCGTAATGTGCCGGATTTGAATTTCGTCGTTGCTCATGCACGAAACGCGCATAAAAATTAAAATAAATGAATAATAAAATAACGGAAGTCGGAAAAAATTAGTTTCTCAATATACCTAAAATGAAAACAATTTACGTGGCTAAATTTAATTTTTTGATTGTATATATATATATATAGTTTTTCAGTATAATACTCTCTTTGTACGACTAATTTTTCCTTTTCTCTTTCTCTTTCTCGCTCTCTGCAACTATCGGTAAATTGACCGTAGATTAATTAGTCGGAAATCTTGATCATGTTTCGTCATGCGAACTATGTACGGGGAGAAATGTATATGACATAAATACGATCCGCATTTATAACGTGAAATTATATTGCGAATACATATTGAATACAATATTTTCAGAATTAGTCTCCATACCAATCTCCATATCAATTAATGAATAACGATTCTATGGAGCCTTTCATTATTACACGAAAATAGACGAAAGTTATTACGGATGGAAGGACTTTCAATTACAGGCCGCAAAAAGGGATCGCTATTGTGTGCGGCCTTTTTTAAAGCACTTTTATATCTCTCGTACTCTTTATCAACCCGTTTCCCAACAGCTTTAGGGGACGAATTCTTTATAAGAACGTGAACAAAGGAACGCTAAGGGAAATAATTCAAAGGTCTGTCGATTAGAGTTTCAAACAGCATGACAAACACTCGAAACGCGCCGCTTCCTACTATGTAGCACGCTGATTTCAACAAATAGATCGGATTGATTGCTTTGAAGTTTCGCTGAATATTCGCAGCATCACGTTAAATAATCTGCATTTCGGACTTGTGTAGAAGGATAATAATATCCAGGCTATATTTAACGAAAGGAACATTTATAAGCAAGTATATTTTTAGATAGATTTCTGGGTGAATTACGAGCAGAGTTTTTACTTTAGGAAAATTTATTCTCAAAATGTATCTTCAGCAAATTTTAATTGTAAATATATCCGGTAGGATAATTTTTATTATCCCGGTTAATGTTTAAAAGATATTATACATGTGCGCAAAGATATAAGAGTCTAAACATTAGATACTAAAATATGTTAATACAGTATGTATCGTTTATACAAAAAGATACAAAATGATATTGTTTAACAATACATAAACCAAGTATTTAATATATTATGAGAAGATTCGATGAAGCATTTTCCTCACCCTCTCTGTCAGCCTCTCTCTCTCTCGAATGTGGCGTCGTAATCTCGTCGAGAGAGAGAGAGAGAGAGAGAGAGAGGTAATTCGGTGTGTGGGAGGTTCTGCCGTTGATCGAAGTAAATGTGATCAAATAACGGAGATGTCACGAACGGTAAATTGACCGTAGATTAATTAGTCGGAAATCTTGATCATGTTTCGTCATGCGAACTATGTACGGGGAGAAATGTATATGACATAAATACGATCCGCATTTATAACGTGAAATTTCATTACGTCGAAACATTCAGGGCGACTCGGCGGCAGCGCAAGTTCAAAAGAAGTACACAAATAACGGATCGATTCATGAAGATTCAATTAAATACAACGGTATAATCAAATTTTAACCGAACGTGAAAGTTCGCCCTTGAATAACGGATATTCCGTCATTTTCTCCACCGCCATATTTCTCCCCGCTGTGTCTTCATTAACGATCGCCATATCTTAAATAAAATTATGTGCCGAAGAGGACGCGCGTCCAGCGGATAAAAACCACTTCCGGCGAGTAGGGAAGCGCATAAATCAGCATGCCTGTAACAGTCGCCAGGATAACAATGGAGCAGCGAGAGAGAAAAGGAAAGCAGAGGAGAAGAAGAATCGAGGAACGAAGAGGTACAGCGCGGGAGGAAATCATCCGTCCGGCTATAGCGGCTTATACTTTCCACGATCCCTGGAACTCCAGGACTCCCGAACTTCTCGGATGCATTTTGATTTTTTATTTCGACCGATAGATACCCCGAACTCTCGCACCTCTGTGCGTGACTGCGCGCCGAATAGTTCGAATACCTTCCTCCGTTTTCTTTAAGGTCTATTTACGCCCGAACTATCGACCATCCCCGTTGGAAACAGATATTGCGCGTATTTCGGAGAATGAAAACAGAAATAGTTTAAGGATATATTTGCCCGTTAATATTTTCAGTGGCATTTCAAGAAGGCCGCTCACAAATTGAAAGAGAAGAGAGAGGTAACGAATCCCGCTTCTCTGATCGTAATTAGCATCTCGGTGTAAATTCCCACGAGTGATTATCGCGCACGTTGTCGCCGTTAATCTGATAACAAACGATCCCTATAATTCGGAGGTTACACGTGATCGTTGGCTATTGTTTGATATCTTCGATATCATCTCGCTTTCATTAACGTGATTCATCTTGCATAAATTTATCTCGAGATAATGAAAATATACAATACGATTTAAATAAAGCGGCAATGCGATTTTATTTAATATCTAACATCTGAAGGCTGTCGTGTGCTGTAGGAACGTGAGATATCGGCTGCGGGTTTTCTGTAAAATTTAGGACGAATTCAATATAATCAATACACGTACAAAAGTTCTCGCGACATTTATTTTACTCCGACGTATCGAGCAGAAATTAGATGGATCGGCGAGTGGAAAACGGAAATCAAATCGCAAGCCATGCTACCGTATCTCTCCCGTTTTGGGCCGTTTCTCATTAAGCCGAATTAATAGAGCTGAATTAATTGGTTCGATGTAATCCGAATAGTCGAGCGTTAGATGTAGCCCGAAATTAGGAGGAGGAATCGGCTCGAGTCGGAAATTCAAATCACGTAAGACCGCTCGAAATTTATTCTCAATCTCGGCCGTGTGTGTTTTTCTCCCCCCGATATGAAAGAGGATTCGTAGGCGGGACGAAGTGTTTTCCGAGAGCGAGTGGCGAACGGCGAGGCTTAAGTGGTAAATTCTATGCGCGAACACACTTTATACCACCTCACTCTCAAACTTCGTAAGCTTTCAGAGGCGAGCGCGGGGCCGCTTCGCTCAAACCGAACCCACAGCTGTGTTTTTCCTCTAAACATATTTTCCGAACTAATTCGTTCGAGGGGATCCTTTTTTGAGACAAAGGGCCGATAATATTTGCGCGATAACGTGAATCACGATGCCACGTTCGCAGGCTGTGTGTACCCGAGGACGCTCGGGATTTGACGTTTATTAAAACGTCCGTAAGAAAATCCTAATGAAATATTAATCATCTGTACCGACGCGGTAGAAGATTGCGATAGAGCGCGCTTCCGGGGCGCGACGATGAGATCGCGCAATTCTAAAATTTACGCGCTTGTAAAAACGTTCCGACATTTTTCGCCAGATGGCGGTAGCTTGCAAGCTCCGTGAGCACGAAAGCTCGCGCTTACCAACCCCTCTCTCTCTCGCACGGTTCCTAAGTTGCGCGACGATTAACGAGATTTTATATAATCGATGAGCCCGGGCAATTCGATCAGACGTCACCGGCATTATCGAATCACCGATAAAATTGAGTAGGTCGGCCTGTTTCGGCCTGATGAGCAACAGAGCGCTCTCTTAAGGCACGGCGCGACCTCCTTTAGTGACTCCGGCTGGAATTACCGATGGATTTTCCACGGTACAGCGCTGCCAGCACAAACCTAGCTTTATAACCGTCGATACGTGTGCTCGAACAATCCAAAAACTGCACCAGCGATCGAACGCAGTACGATCTGAACTTTTTTCATCGTCGAGCGCGTGTGGAATACCGTCCCGAAATTGTCCGCTCTCCCGGGCTGCGTTAACGTCAAAGGAGAAATTTAAAAAAATCGCGCGTCTCCTAGCGAGGCTTCATTTACCCACTTATCTTCGCCTTTAATCTCGGCACGGTACGAGTCTGTTCTATCGTATCGCGCGCGTTCAGTTATCAAAATGTAAAAATCGCATCGTCATTATTAACAATTATTCGATTCTAATCGCACTTTAACGCACTTACACTTTAACTCTGATACAACTAGTTAATTTAATATTTCTCTTTCTATCATGTTAGAATTTCACTTTCTCTCTTCTACGTGAGAAATCAATATACAGGGTTTACTAAGTGTGGAAACAGTGGAATATCTTGAGAACGAAGCGACTGGCAAAAAAGTGGTTCAAACAAAGGTTGTAGGATTTGAAAGGAGGCATAAGTCGGTGATTATAACCTTTGTTGTATAATTCAAGAGCATTTTAAAGTCAACTTCATATTTGCATTCTTCTTTAACGAAATCATATAACAGAAATTTTTAATAGAAATTGATTTCTCCGTTTATTCGGCGTATAAAAAGTATTAGAATAAGATTATTCAAGAATGAATATTTTCCAAGATATTTTACTTTTTATCCTGATATTTTTCAGTAAAAGATACGAAATATCTCGTAAAACGTTTACTTTTAGATAACGTTATCTTAACACATTTGTTTAATAATTCGCCGTTACACAGCGGCGCTAAATATGCAGGCATTTGTTATAACGCATTTTTACTTTTAAGCTTTTCGAAATGTTTTCAAGGTACATTTTAGCATCAAATTACACATAGTTCCTCATCATTATTATAACACAAATATGTGTATACTTGAATGTTTTATTCGTAAACATTTTATTCCGCTGTACATGTTTCGAGTTATGCAAAGTTATACAATGGCATGGCGTTTTGCTAATTTGGCCCCTCATTAAAATATATTTAATGTAACCTCATTTTCGAGGTTTCCATGTCGAAGTTGATAAGTCAATAATTCAAGTTAAATTTAAAAATCTTTGTTTTGTAGAAATTGTCGTTCTGACAATCCGTATCTACTTTCTGATATGTAAATCAGTACCTGCATTAAAAATTCACGGTTATACATATTATTGTTCCATTAAGAGAATTCATTTTGAATAAAAATATAAATTTGTAACAAAATGCTGTTCTTTTCTTTAACAAAATCAATTTTTCAAGTTATTTTAGTGACGGGCCACATTACCACTTCTTTTCATATTTGATTCATTACGCAGTGTTGTCGCGTTTGTATAAATAACGTTTTTTATAAATAACGTCTTAAATAATAAATATTTTATAATTTTGAGTCTAGAATCGATTAAACAATACTTTGACGAATGCAATCGTTAAGTTTTCAAATTAAAATATTGTGTACATATTTTGTACACAATACGTGTAATAAAATAAAATATGTTAAGAATTTTCCAGTTGGTCGCTCTACTGATTACATCTCATTTTTGCGAAACTTTTAGTCTCTTTCATTATTTACACGCGTAACTATATCATTAACAGCGCCGACACGCAGGTCACTATCGGATCACGGTGTTTCTATCTTCAACATGTGAGCCGAGTTGTAACGGAAAAAGGGTTATTTTAGTAATTGTCTCGGTGATATCGGAAGCAAGAATATCGATCGTGGCCCTCGGTCTGGGATTTACTCTGCACATGTCAGCCGTTGCGGCACCTGTGTTTAACCGCAATGTTCAATTTGCCATGCGGTCGGCCTGTTTCCGGTTTTCAGCAAGTCATTCCCCGTGACAAGAGACTTTTTGAAGAAATATACACGCGAAATCTCGCAGAGATCCCTGGATTTGCCGAGCGACAAATTCTAGAGAAATATTTCACACGACAATTTTTAGGCAATGTAATAGAAATAATCACATGTCGAATATATACATTTCGTGTGTAAAAAAAATCGCGGAATCTCCAAATAGAAATTTCGCGAGTGCGAAATTGTATGTATTCGCTTTATCAAGCAACAGACAGAGAAACACGTGTCAATATGTATGAAAGAAGTGTATGTCGAATAGCTGTCGAGATAATTTTATGGATACATTAATATTTTTCTACAGTTTACCCACTATACTTTTCATTGGTTTTTATAATACAGATTTTGTTCATTCAAGCATTCGTTGAAAAGTCCTCGGCAGCAACGACAGGACAATTCAACAGATTTTACCGGATATTTCTGCATAACTGCGATACTGTTATCACAATTACGCAGAAGTGACCGCTAAAACTATCGAAAGCTATCGAGGCGCTATTGGGAAATATTTCAATACCGTTATCGCCGGTTATACGTGCATACACGTCGTCCCTCGTAAATTTAACGAACATCACGAGTTATGATCCGAGATACGCTTTATGTTCTCCCTCGAAAAATCCGCTCGGCAACGAAGCTTCTTCGGCGGATCGTTGTGAAAATGAGCGAGCAGCGGCGCGCGTCACGCGCCTGCCGAGTTACTGTATTGCAATCCTCGCATCGCCGGCTGCGTTAATTTCACTCGCGCGTGACGACGTGCGCGATTATCATAAAGCGCGAGAATTTAATGGGCCGGCAAGCGACACAGCTGCGTCGCCGAGAGCGGATCGACACATCCTTCATTTAAGACGAGCCGCGCGCTTCCGGATAGCGACGGCTGCGACGGCCGTTTCTAGGCCGACGTATCCATCAGGAAGACTGGACGCGATGATGATGTCTGCGCGGCGCCTGGCTGTCGTCCAGTTTCCCAGCGTGATTTACGTGGCGGAGCTGCGCCCGACGTCTCTTTCCTCCGAACGGGCGCAGTAGCATGAAAACATCCGATTCCAAATCGAATCCGATTTTTTATCAATTCCCGATGAGCACGGGAGGAGGAGGGGAACAAAGTTTTCGCCCGGCGTCGATAGCAGATTCACGAATGACCGATCATTGACACGCTGTGACTGTCATTTACCGCGCGACTATGGACCCGACGAATATCCGAGAGCGGCCGGAATTGCCAAGAACATCGGGAACACGGCGCTTTCAAGCACACTCGTTTCTTATCGAGGTACTAAATCTCACGCGCACATATCGCGAAGAAATAGCACACGGGGAGAATAAGTATTGCTACACAAAAAAATTTTGTTACACGAAGAGAAATAATTTTTTGCTGTTGCAGCGTAACGTCGTTGCAACGGTTTTGTGACAGATTTGTCTTCTCCGTGCACTCGAAGTCTCATCAGTAAACGTTCCGCGTAGAAGTGTGCAAAAATTCATTTCCATTAACATATGAGAGATATGGGAAGTTTTTAAATTATTCCAACGACGATAAAAAGTTTCAGGCGTACGGACGAATCGATATCCGGACGACGGATATGAAACGAACTAAAACGCCTGTCCCGATTGCTAAACTTTCCCGATTCGATATCCGATTATGATGATTAAATGCGATTATTTATTGTATACTTATATCTGACGATTCTCTGGCAATATTTACAATATTTTATAAATTGTACTTAATATAAAATAACACTTCTGCGATTTTTCAATAAAACTCGTGAACTGATTTGGACAGCTGTCAAATCTGACAGCTCTCCAATGATTGGGGATAACGCGAAGTTATACGAGCTAATACGATTTTATTTTATAATAGCGATGAACAAATATACGAGGGTGAGTCAATAATTAATCGCACTTGTGTTACGAATCTGTGTAGGTTGGTGGTAGACTTTTTCCCCCCGAGAGAATAAGGAAACTCGGGACACATTGGACTAACTGTATTGAAAATCAAAGAAATTACATTGGAAAATAAAGTGCATATAAATTCTCTACCGTTTTTGCAACGAATCTTATGAATAGAATGCGGATAATTATTGATTCATCCTCGTAGCAACGTTTCAAATTAATAAAACCGACCGACGAGAAAACGTGTTTTCAAAAGGGAAATTTTGACAAACATTTTCTGGTCGGTCTGTGTAATTCTAAGTTTCTTGCTTCGACGTAATCGATACTTAATCTATTGTCTTACTTCTCCCTCTACGACGGATTTGAATTCAATGTTCTCTCCGATAGGATCGTTAGCCGCGAACGTTGCTCTCGCATTTGAGTTGTAAATGATCCGGATGAAAGTAATCGGGATGTTTTGGTTTCGCGTGTCGATATCCCCGGTTGATTTATATCCTCGTCCAGCTTCGTCCCTCCGTTCGCCTTTAGCTCGATTGGCGATCCGCGTAGTTTATTTATATCAGACTTTTCGCTTTAATCAATATCCGCGTCGACGTGGCGCGCCTCCATTCTATTCGGGGAAATAATTGAATACAAAGCCGCGCCCACGAATTAACCCGCGCACGAGAAGCGCGTAGAATACATGCATTTTACGCACCTCCGTCAGAATCCAAAGTGAATCAAATAACTTGTATTTCGCCGCGTCCTCTCATTCTCTCGGCTGCATTGAAATCGAGACGAACGTTCTCGACGTTAAAATATTCAATCCGGACGTCGATGTTTCGGATCCACGAACGCAAAAAGGCGAAGCCAATGTGAGCCGTTGAATCACGATTTTGCGGAGTTCGCAAGCTCGTATGTATTAGAGAAAAAAAAGGAAATAGCACGACCCTGGCATTTCTGTACAAAACATGAAACACTATTTCGTCCGATTTTACCTCCGGAAGGCGGCATGTCGAACGGTGATCCTCATGTTTTATGCGGGGAAACTCCACTAATTTCCCATTCCCTAGGCATTGTGACATCGGAAGGAAGTGTCCAGCTCGGCGCATCATTTCCAAATATTTGTGCGTCGGGAGAGGGACAGCTTTAACGGAATCTTCCGCACGAGGCAGACCGAATGACAGAACGGTGGAGCAAAGAACGAGGAGATGAGGAACGATGGAATGGAAGAACGGTCGCTTGCAAACGACGCGCGAAATCGATTCGCATTATGTTACACATCTTCGTCCGGTCGTTACTTTCCCGGCGAGGTGGCGGCAACAGTTAGCTCACCGAGGAAGGAAACGGATCGCGCACGTGTAAAATTACGGGGTCTGCCGGCGCGCCGGTTTATTCGTCAATTAGTTGTGCATCCTCCGTACATAACCCTGACCATCTGCCTATTATCCGCTCCGGGATTCCAATAATCCCCGGCCCGCGCGTGCTTCCTTTGCGTGCCTGGCTTCGGCTCCCTGTACTAATTAATGATCCCGTGCCACCCGGAATTCTCCGTGCGATTACACGAGTGTTGCGGTACGCGGCCGGGGGAGTAATATCATCTGACGAGTCCGAGCTATTCTTTCGTCTCGCGTCGCCGGAGCTAACGAGCGACTCGTTAAACAGTTTCCGGCGAGATATTGCCCAGGGAGAATTTCCGCCCGCGAAACTTTGCGCCCGGAACACTTCGTGTTTTCAACTCGGAGAATCGGCCGTGGGCGCGCGAGGACGCGTATATATCTGCCTGATGCTTCGAGGCCTCATTTAAATCTCGCAACATGGCGGACGAGCTCCCCCGGATGAAAATCGCGATCTTCGTCGTCGCTTTTCGGAGCGACCTCGCTCGGAAGGTAGGTCACGTCGCGTGGAATTTCGCCCGGCGAGAAATCGGAAATTAAAATTCGGCGATCACCGCACTTTGCATTCGGCTGACAGCGAGGAGGACTTTTATCGCGCGATTAAAGAGCGGATTTGTACGCCGAGGGCGGGTGGGAACGATACTGGCGAAGGGAGCGTGTAATCCGACGTTGAGATTTTTTTTGCGATAAAGGTCGAGCAGCGCCGCCATAAAAGCTTTCGATGTCCCGCGAAATGGGTTCGAATCGATCTATGAGATTGTCCGTCCCCTCTTTCAGTCGTCTGGCGGTCGCGCGATTCCGAAAAATCCGGCTAAGATTTACGGCTTCGCGCGTGACTTCGCCGATAAAAAGGTGATAAAAAGTCATCTTCGATCGGGCGATACCTCTCACTGATTACGTCCGAGCGCGTTCTGATCTCTCGATGAATCTCTCCTGCGAATTAACGGGAGATGCGTATCACTCATCGTATATTCTCGATTAAAAGTCGAGCACATTAGCAGCGTTGGATCTGCTTAGGGAGTTAAGGAAAAGTTCGTCTCTTGCACGCTGTGCATGCCGCATTCTCAACCGCATTAAACGAATTAATGGAACGAATCACAGTTGACGCTTAACCGGTCGATTAAGTTAACCAGAAATTGTGAAAGCGGCCGTAAATCTACCGTCGAAGAGACATACTGCGATAAATTCTGGATTCCGAAATTCTGTTTTCGGAATTAGAGGCGAAGACTTAATTAAGCCAGGAAAGTCAGAGAGGCAAACAAACATACGCGACAGAAGAGCGATATTGACGCGCGGAATTGTGCGTGCGATGAGGATTGTTTTTCTTGCCGCGTCTCTACGTTAATTCGTTCGCGAATTGCGGCCCTTTAAAGTTTCAGCACGCTCACGTTAGGGAACGTTGGCGCGCTGCGTAAGTTCTCGGCTCACGTGTGAGCGGGATAAACGGCCACGTGGTAGATCGACCACGTGGCGGAGCGGCCAGCTGATGTAACGGGGCTGGGAATAAGAAGGGGGGAAGGAATTTTTCAGTCGTATTGCGTAACTCGGCAGGTGCCATTCAGTGCACTTCCGCAGGGTCGAAGTGACGGAAAGCTTGGATCGACATAATCATCGATATTCCCGTAGCGACTCGAAACAAAATCCATCGAAAGACAACGTCTTCCGTGCTTCTGACAGACGTGACCTCATCCTTCGAAATGAAGATTGACTGGTAAGATTAGATTATCGCGACAGAAAATATCGATCGTTCGCAGAGGCGGAGATATAAATTGCTCCGCGATGGAGAGTGAGAGAGCTTCAGCTTGCATTAGTAATGTATCGTAAATCAGGCCAGTTCTCCGTGCTTAATGGATACAAAGTGCGATTAAAAAGATCAAAGAAAAAATTAAAAGGAATTGAAAGATTAAAAAGAAATAATAATGAGCCTCATTTCGATACGACTCGGAATTATTTATTCTTTGGAGAAATTTGACGGAGAGAAGACAATATTAAAAAATTGCAGATGTGTATACTTAATCCTATTTTTTTTTTGCGAAAATAGCAAAATTAAGATACTATACTTGTACAATCTTATATGATTGTACATATAAACATGAAATTCTTTCTTCAAAGCAAGTGATATTTTTTTATTTATCTCTGCAGTGAAAAAAGGATTTGATAGTAAGTTAAATTAAAATTCGATGAATATTTGTCGACCAAATATTTGATTAACGCAACCAAATAATTTAGTTCCGTGTACTAAATATACGATATATAATATACGGAACTATATGTAGTGTTGTATATACAGCATTCGGAACTAAATGATTTGGTTGCAATAATCAAATATTCGGTCGGCAAATGTTCAATCAAACTTTAGTACTTACTAACAAATCTTTTTTCCACCGTGTGTAAAATCAATATATCATCTTCTTTTACATCTTCAATTATCTATTTTAAAAATAACAATTGCGATCATTTCTTTAAATTTACTTTTTGCGCTTCCAAAACTATCTATAATATCTGCATACTAATAATCCTATTTATACATATTTAAATAAGATTATAAATAATATTAAAATATCGGAAAACTGACTGGATCCTCAATGTGCCAAACTAAGTCAATAAAATATATGCGTCAACGAAGAGATAGATATCTCGGAAACAATTAGTTCACGGACTTATCAAGACTTTTACATTCATCCCCGCGAGTTCGACGTGCCAACCATTTAAGCCTTCACCTATAATTCCAGATCACCATCTATAACGGGGGGAAGAGAGGGGGGACGAGCAAATATTAGAGCAACGACATTGATTGATGGCAGCACTCACCGGTAGGGCTAGGTGTGAGCTCTTTCATCGCTATCTTCACGTGCAGATCGTAGCGCTGGAAGAGCCCCAGCCGCGGACCCCTCGTACTCCTCTGGAGCGAGTTGATAGCGGTGGTGACCGCCCTGGTGTAGTCCCTCACACCGAAGGACTTGTACGGCACCATCATGCCCACCTGTTACACAAATGACACAGTCAAGATGAAATTTCGGTGGAAGGTGCGTGTTACGCTTTCTCTCTGCCGCGCGTTCAGACGTGCATCGCGTTTCGCCCGGCAATTCTGACCGGCGGTAAACGAGAGAGAAAGAGAAAGAGAGAACGCGCTCGTCGTCACGGCTGGTGATAAATCGCTCTCCCTCTGTCAAACGATGGCGGAGCGAGATCGTCAACAGGTTGCATGAAATGATATTTCGCCGGAGTTTCGGCCGAGACGTAGTTGACGTCCGCCACCGTTTACAAATGGTTCGAGTTCAGGAGCGAATGCCATAAGCATGAGCGTCCGCTGACATGCGCGATCGCCTGTCGGCGAAGGCGCGCACATCCGTTGCACGTCGTATTATTTTAACATTACCGTCATTGGAACGCTCGTCCGCATTGGCACGCGTTGCACCTTGCGGCTGTGACGATGAACGCCTCATCGATCTGCCGTTCGTTCGTCAATTTGTGCAAATTGTGACTTTCTCCCAGTCGTTCCGCGCGACACGAACGTAATAACCAGCGAAATACGCGTGAGCAAACCTCAGAATTCGGTCCACCAAAGTAAGAGGGAACCACGTGCTGGCTTTTAACGCGTACTGTTATCCGTCCGTGTAATCGGTTCGTTGAATCGGACAATCGATTCTCGCTTCTTTGTCTGCTGTTTTCAATATCGCGATCTTGATAATGCGCTTTTATGCCTGCATAATAACGGCGATACGCCGACAATGGAGCCGATTACAGTTTTCCGCGATTACTACCTCTATTCAAAGTATCACCGATCCGCCAACAATGTACTAAGTGCTAGAAGCGATCAGAAAACTGCAGCGAGGGGGCGTCCCGTTCACTTTATTATCGCAAGAATAGACCAGCGCGCGTGCACCTGTTGCATAAATCGATCGGTGCGAATGAATAAAGCGATATAGGCTGAGAACGGACAGCGGCTTACGTTTCGGCTTATCAGCAGCGATAGCGTCCTTCTCTATCGTGGACATCGGCGCGGTCTATTGTTCAAGCAGTAGCACGTAGCAATTTCACCGATATCCCGCAGCCGCGACCACACTTCCCGCTCGGTGCAATTATTAAATACACAAGATCCCGAGAGATCTCGCTTTAATCACTTTGATGAAATTTGCGACGTAAGAAGTGAAATAAAATGAATTCTCTCAGCTCGATGTCTTGTATGCCACCCCGTCTGTTTGGGATATACGGCATTTTTAGGCGTGCGGATTTGATGCCGCACGGTACAAGTATTTTCCCAAGTGGCTACGTTCGTCATCTCCGTGTGCTTACTTCGGCACACGAAGGCATCGTTCATGCGCCGCAGCTATTAAGAAGAATTAATGAGTCCGCCACAAGTACTCTCACGTCGCTTAAATCACCACTTAGTCCCGAGATAAGTGGTGTGATTCCGATTATCTACGGTGAATCGCGCAACCGGAACAGATCGTCGTATATCTACCAACTAATTATGCACTTCATCCCGATGCGCAGATGGATGAGATGTTACATTGAACGAACGGACGGAGGACTTATAAATCGAGCTGTCGGTGCGGCCGGTTTGAAAGAGATCGCGAAAAAATGCATGAATTCGACGGCGAAACGAGGGAGACCGCGGAGAATTTCGCCCCGTGTAAGCCTCGGGCACAGAAGGTAACGAGGTAATCATTCCCGGCTAACTCGGACGAATTCATTAACATCCATTAAAGGTAATTATTTCCGAATACCCCGGCGAGACAGTAAGCCGAAGAATTTTTCCGTTTAAATGAGACTCCCGCGTGACGAGAAATAATTCGAGCGCGCGCACGCAGAAGGCACTAATTAATAGATCTTATTTAATTAACGAATTAAATAAGAGGCTTGTGCGAAATAATTCATCTAGGGGATCACCTAATTAAAACCGATCCCGCTGATGCCGGTGGAGAATCCGAGGCGAGGAAGTCGCGCGGAGCGAAGATCGCGCGATAAGTCGATTGCTTGCGGAATTGTGAAGACGCGGGAGGAAAAGTTCGCGGGAAGAATAATTAGGTACAGCGAAACATTGTGCATCTCTGCGTAAGGAAACCTCCTCGAGAGGAGATTTTCGCGGGAAGCTAACAGGCGTATCTATGGGGGTAATCAGGGAAGGAATTTTTATCCTACAATTTGCCCGTATCCTCGATTTTCATTTCACGAGCAATTCCCATCGTCGAATACGAATCCACGGCCGTCTCGAGCGGAAACTTCGAGCGGCCCTTGTCTACTCGTGGCTCTCCAATCGCGCGTATTACCTGTTAAACTCTCGAAATCCGTTGGAGTGAAAATTCATTCGATGCGGTAGCGAAAGTAGCGCCACTTGAAATCACAAGGATGAACGTTTGATTAAACTTATAGTTGGGATTGTTAATTGATACGAGCGAATGTTTCAATCTATTTCAGCGAATCTGCCCCCAAAGACCTCCGATGAGAGCACACACGTCAGATTTATTCGTCATATAAATCACACTTCGAACGGAACTATTCACTCGGCATAATTCTACACCGCAGAATATTCGCTCTACGTGAGCGAGAGGCCGTTCAAATTTGAGCGAATCTCACCGTCACTTCATGCTTCGAATGGAATTCGTTGGGCAAATTCAGAAAGCACCCAATGTATGATTTTCATTTGTTCACAATTGCTCTTTTGAGCCGAGAAACCCTTGAAAATCAGCCGAAACCCCCAATAAGTATTACTCGAACGGTTTCATCTCTTCCCAGAGCAATTTCACATCATTTAACAGCGACTTACTTTGAGGCCGGTTATGTTGTAATTGTTCCCCACAGAAGACTGCGGTGCGTAGGTGAAGCGTGCCGGAGGCGCGGTCGTGGTGGTGGTCGTGGTGGTCGGTAACGAGCGCTGCCTCGTGGAATTGGAGAATCTGCTGCCGCCGATGCGAACCCCGGAGTTGCCCCTGCCCACGTTCAAGCCCTTGGGGAGCGTGCCCCTGTCGCTGGTGCCGATCTTGATGGCGCTGCCGCCTCTGGTCACGTTGCCGCCCGACAGACTGAGGGCCAGCAACGGTGACACCAGCAGCCAGAGGACGCACGCGATCCTCATGGCGGGCGATTCGTTTGGCCCGTTCGTTCGTTTCGCCCCGACGTGCCCCTCTCGTTTATCTTTATCGCGACAGGGCGATCCGTCGACCAGCGACTCGAGCTTGCCACCGTCCCGACGTCGTCGTCGCGCTGCCTCGGCACCTCGGGCACCGCGCTTCCATCTAAGACGAGCTGCTCAGCGCAGCGACGGCGCGACGCAATCGCGTGGACGCGCGCCTCCGCCGACGTGGCATCGCCGTCTCATCGCGTTGCGTACCGGTGAGCCCTGCAACAGAGATTTACGGGCCGTTCATTGATAAGGCGCAGTGAATAACATACTCCGTTGCCGCCAGCTGCGGCACTCGAGCCTTGAATCACGCGAAGCCACTCCGGTGAGGAACAGACGCGATTAAACGCGCAATTTGCGGCGAGTCGACGAGCCGAAGGTATCCCGCGAGAAGTCGCGCGCCGATACTTCTTGCTCGAGACGAGGAGCACTCTAATTAAGAGGCCCCGTCGTTCGTACAGCTGTTGTCCTACTTTAACGTCGGCGGCAAATACGAGAAGGATTCATTTCGGGGGAAGGGTCGCGCTTAATTGCCGGGCTCGCCCCGCCCGTCCCGCCGTTTTCGTACTATCATCCCGACCGAGAGTTCGCAGTTCGCCAAGTCCGGGATCGACGCGTCGCCGGGACGGCGTGCGCGAGTATCCGTGAATCTTCACGAGCGACTCGATTCAAAGCTCCCTCGCTTTTACGAGCGAATCGTATTTCGAAGCGACGCACATCCGCGCACGCGAACCATTTCCCGGCGGATTGGCAGATCGATCGGCCATCGGCCGCCTGTCATCGCAGTCACGGATGCGAAATGCCCTTCGCTTCTGACAGGTCGCGTCTATCGGAGTCTGTTGGCTGATGGCGAAATCTGTAAAATCTAACTCAGCCCCCCGCGCGCCCTGCCGATTCGACGGACGATCTACGGCTTTGACGAACGGCTTCGAAACTGTTATTCCGGCTGGTTCTTTTGCGAATTTTCCTCTGATTTCAGTCTCAGATGGGGAAAGGGAGGGAGAGTAAAGAGAGGGGGGAGGAGGATCTTTCGGCAGTGATTTTTTCGGGCTTCTCCTCGTGAGAACACTTGCGCGGCTTTCTAAAGAGCGAGCTTCCAAAATCCCGTAACGAACGAAACTTTCGGTCGCGCACTAAGTTCGACGACGACCAGTCGGCGATTCTCCCCCCGAGCGAGGGAGAAAGGAAGCCCGGCCGGAAAACTTTCAAGCTCCGGGATCGAACGCATCGCGGGCACGAAAATATCGGAATTACCCGCATTCGATTTGTTCGCGTGCGGAGAGTCATTTTGTAATCGATATCGCGTCGATTACGCGTCTAATATCTACTCTCATCTATCCGTTAACCTCGCGCGGCAACCCCTTAATAAGCGGACCGTTTAAATTTTTAATTGGGGTAAAAGTTCTATAATTAAAGCGACTTGGGGGTGTGTATAGTCGACGCGAGGAACAGGAGGGAGAAAGTTTTTTAATTTTCAGCTTCGTAAATTTTGCAAAAGCGGTCACGATTTTCGCGAGATTTTCCCACGCATTCGGAGCCTCTGTCTATGCATCTTGACCGCCATTCCAGAGAGAGAGAGAGAGAGAGCGTAACTTTTTTTTTTTGAGTTTTCTGCATCTCACGGTAGACTCATTTCGCGGAACTTGCCAGCTCCTCTTGCCGGTATTCCCTTTGCACCACAGAACGCACTTATTGGTTAGCCTTCTCACGTTGTGGTCGGACTTCCAGGTTCCGACGAACTTCAGTTATCTAACTTCCGGCGGCAAGCACGAGCGAGATCATATCATTCTTGCCGGCTTCGAGTCGGCAGCCGCAGCAGAAAGAACATAATTTTTAACCGGTCGTACGGATATTCCGCACGGAAATTATGGAATACGAGCGGAACGACGTCTATATTACTCATTTACTTGAACTTTGCTCGACGTCACGGCCTTACGATATCGCCGAACTTCATTATCGTCGGTAAAGCGAGCTTTCATTAACCGGGCGTGAACTCGAACTGCGCATAAAATAAATGACGCAATGCTGGCACAAAAATGATATATCGTCAATACTCCCGGCGTTATTTATCGATTGTGTGAATCCGCATCGGGAGTGATGTTTGTTTCCACTTTGACGCGTTGACGGCTATTTCATTACTGCAACGTTCGTAGAGCGCACGTGCGTAAAACGAAGAGAGAAAGCGAGAGAGAGAGAAAGAGAGAGAGAGAGAGAGAGAACCTTGTCGATTCCGGCTGCAATTTATATTTCGATCATGAACGATATAACACAATAGCCGCTTTTTATAGACGTCCGGTTATCTTTTGCGCGAGCTGCCATTAATCATTGGCAGAGTAATAGGGCGATTTACATGGAAATTATAATAATAGAAATGTAACGCGCATTAGCATCGGGCGCAAACTCGATTCGTAATTTATGGCCGATATGTTTTACATGCGAACAATTTTAATCCCCGGCATTATACATTCAAATGCAAAGCGCACACGGGTAACCGGACGGTGCGAATTCAATCGCGATGCGTTCCATTGAAACATCCCTATGTTGTAGCGGCGGTTTTTATCTCGAAATTATGCCAACGTGAATCACACGCGAACAACGCGAAATCGTCTACTCTCATCTCTCTCGCTCTCCATAAAATTCCGTATAATTACGCGAAAGTAACATATGTAATGTAAAACGTAAACAATGTTTGGCGATTTCGCTCAAAGAACAATGACGTAGTCATAAAGCTCGGTTCGTTTGATTTTTTTTTTGTTTCATCGAATCGGACTTCGTCGTACTCAACGGAGGGAAAAATATTCGCTCACCAGGTAATCGCCGTCCTTGTTTACGACTCTCCGCTAACATTCGGGCAGCGAAATATTATCGATATTATCAAAGTCGGGCCGAACATTTTGGCTGACCTAATAAATCGCAATGGGAGATTCGATAACGAAATACAAACATGACACCAAAAATAACAATATAGAAAAACGTTGTTATCTGGCCTACGAGAGCCAAAACCGTTGTTGTTTGAACATCTGTGTGTGTGTGTGTGTATAGTGATTTTATCAATTATAATTTATAAAAAACGTTTCGGTCCATTGTAGACACTTCTCAGCTAACGAAAATAATTAAATGCAATAATCGGTTCCAACAAAAATCTTAGGGAAAAGCTTTTCATCAATATTCGTTCAGATTATTTAGAACCACGAATGTTTAAACTCTATGTTGTACATCCCGCAAATGTTCATTGGTATAATTCGAATTTTTAATTTTCTATCCATTTTTTTAATGAGATGTATTATACATTTCGCGTTATAGTACAGTGACACCTATATTAATGGAAAACTCAGAAGGATAAGCAGTCTTATACAACCGCAGATAAGAAGACCGTTATAAACAACCTGGAGATAAAAGGATTCCGTTGCTTTTATCCAGGTAATGGGTTAACGACTCGAGAGAGAAGGAGGGAGGGAGGGGGGAAGGGGGCAGCAGTGGACAACGTAGTGACAGTTACGGTATCTCGCGACATAAATTCTTCCGAAACTTTTTACGAGATACGTACGCCCCGTCAGACCTGTCCGAGTTTATTGCCAAAGTTCACTTCGCTCGCTCGCTCGCTCGCTCTCTCTCTCCTTTCTCTTTCGATTTCTTTCGGAAGGGGATTCTACGGGATCAAATATTTGCTCACTGTCTCCAGTCGTGGACACAGGAAAGTCTAATGATCGTCCCTCGCGAGCTCAAACTTCTTCATTTTAGAACACGCGCCATTTAACTTGAAAACCACGCGACCGTACGTTCTTATCCGTACGATAAAATCTGTGAGGAAAACAACCGAAAGAGAGAGAGAGAGAGAGAGAGAGAAAGGAAAGAGTATCTCGCATATTTTCACCAACACTTTTATTTTCAAAGTTGGATTTTATATCGATTTTCCAAAGACTCCTAGAAGCTTATATTCTCTCAATACACAATTTTCTCTCACGTAATTTGCATTTATCATTGAGTTTACAACAGTGTACGTTCGCTAACATTCCGCTTGAATAGTTGAGCTCGACGCTCTTCACAGAGTGAGAAATCATTGGATAAATCATTCCGAAAAGGATAAACGTGTTTTTTCGCAGAAAATCGCGTATTGCAAATATTTACGAAATGGTTCAGTAACGCGATACGTATCCGGTGGCGATCGACGAGCCGACGGGCGATTAGATTGGTCCGCCAGCGATATTGGCACAAGTATATGGCGACGGCACGGTTGACTTTCCGCCGCCACGTATGGCTTTGACCTGCGTTTATCGTTCCCCACGTATCAGGTTTCGCGATATTGGACCACGTCCCTTATGGATGGCCTTTGGTAAACCGAGCACCGTCTGTCGCGGATTCCTGTGGCCCGGTTCTATCTCTATAAACCCTTATACCTTCTATTAAGGCGGCAAACTAACCGCGCCATGTAAGAGGAGTTTCTGCCCGCCGCTATCCATTAATCTATTTGTGATAATTACACATCCAATTAACGAGCGGCCCGGCTTGCCTCGCCTAACCTTAACTAGGCTCGGCTCGATTGTTGCCGAACAGCTCGACCGGCTGCCGAATATCTGGGCGCGTTATCTCGGATCATTTTCGTGGTTAACCCAAACCGGCTCTGGTATGTACCGGGTCAAATCGCAGTTCGTAAAGCGAATACTCCTCGACGTAAGGACAACGAATGATGGAAGGGTTTCGCTTGGGATTTTTTGAGGAAAATCCCGCCCGCGATCCGACGATTTTTCGGCACGAGAACCGATTTGCGAAGTTGTAAAAATTTATCGACAGATATAAAAATCGTATTCTGCAGAGACAAGGTTTGCTCGGGGTGCGTCTTTAAATTTAAATGATTATTCGTTTCTGATCATATAGGATGTCCGAAAGTTCCCGCATGCACAGGGAGATTTTTTATACCAAAAGAAGTAAGTTTTTCTTTCGCCAAAATTGTGTTCGAACAATAGTATCCGAGGAACAAGCGATTGAAAAATTAGGGTTTCCCGCGAGCTGAGTTTCGGGCGAACAAATGGGTAGCAGAATTACACGGGACTGTATATTGTGTGTGAAAAAAAAAAACGAAATTAACTCGGAAGCAATTATCACTTTCCCTTGAAGGAAAAGAGAAATCTAACTCCGACATGCAGCTGGATATTTTCAAAACGATGTTACTCGGCGAAATTGTGGAAAAATTTGCTGTCCCACTGTAAAATTCATCTTCATGGACGCATCGCCAATTTCGCAGTGCATCAGCGCTGACGCGAATACCGCGACGCTGTAAATTGCAGAAATGACTGAGTTTAGCGCGGGCAGTGTACTGAAATATTATCCAGCCATAATGGTTAAGGCGACCGACTATTTTTTCGCGGGCCGGACACACTTCGTCAGGTCTTTGTTCTTTGTGCGTTCCCTCTTTTTATTTCTTTTGTACAGTCGACATTACGACTTACCCCGCCGTCTGACTAACGTCGCCAATATTTTTTGCGCGCGGTGCAGCTGATGCGAGCAGGCGTGCGTTCGGTCTCTTTGTTTCGCAATTTTTTCGCAACACTGAGCTTTTTCACCGTACCAAAATCATATCGCTCGCATCCCATCACGCGTGTTTCTTCCTCCCGTGTTTACGCGCAACACGACGGTGGAAATTCACGGTGGCCGTATGACGCGATGCATCGTCGTGTATTTCTGGAGAGTATTTGATTGAAAGTCGAAATACGCGGATACTGTTACCGATTTCCGACCCGATTAAGTGGCGCACATCACACATAAGTTAATTAACGTTATCGGGTGAACTGCGTTTAATCATTGCCGCACGCCCGGATCGCCTCGATGAATAAACCGCCGCGTGCATTCAATGATCGCGATAATAATCGTTTCGCTCTCTTCTTATCCGATTTCAACGTGCGTCCGAAATTTCCGCACGAGTTTCCATTTGTGTGCGTTTGCAATTATTAAATTAATCTCAATCGGTGTCCCCCTTTACGTTTAACATCGCGTTGCTGTCGACGGACTACTCGGAAACGCGGATTGATATGTTTTACGTCAACACCAATATTTCATACCGGTGCATTATCGGAATATACGATACCGTGCATTTGTCGTGTCGGATAAGCGGCATCTCAGATAAATGACAAGCCGATAATCGGCGTCCTGATTACACAGCATCAAGATAATCAATATTACTCAGGTCGTTCAGAAATTTTCCGCGTAGCTATGACATTTTTCGACATCGTAAAAATACAGCTGACATAACCATGGTATATTTCCGCGTGCATGTCAATTCGCTCGTCCATTTATTTCGCGTCTATTCGATACAGTTTTGCAATGCATATTACTCATTCGCGCTATTTTGTAACATTTCCCCTGCGATCCTTCAATTACGTCTACTTGAAATTCAATTATACTTATTTTAAAGCGATCACAGAGTATACGAAACGGTGACGGATTGCAATTTCTCTTAATATAGTTTAACAACTCTTTTTCCTTACGACGCGGTGCGCGTTGACAATTTTTATGAAAATTTTTTGCAGTTCACCCCCGCGTGTAATTCTTTCTAGCTTCCTCGCGCGACTAAATTAAAATATTTGCACGCAGCGAATATTTCCCGCATACCAACACGCAACATTGTAAAACTCTCGCCAAGAGATGGCTCGCAATATCACGAACGGATTCGGCTACGCCCTGCCGGCGAATGGCAGAAGTTTAATTAAAAGGGAAAGCGAAGAAGATGGGACTGCATCCCGGAGGAACGAGTAGAAGCGAATTAATTTGTACATCCATCCGGGACATGACCTTGTATTTGCTATGTCATTTGGTGGTTCGCCAATCAACAGTGATTCCAATTTCTTTTCCATCGGACTGTGCAATTCGATATTCAATCAAGGATTCGCTCGACATATGTACCGAGCGAAATAACCCGTAACGGCGGGATCACCGGAGACTCCCTTCGATGAACCCGTCGATCTACGTATCGAAACGTACCGAGACGTCATACTTCGCTCCCTGCAGAGTTTGTTTACCAGGTTTCGTGATTACCAGAAGACGTCAGCCGCCGCGACGGAGGGGGGGGGGAAGGGACCTATCGCGATTTTTCACTCCGATTATGCGCGCACGGAGGAAGAAAACGAGCTTCGAACGATCATGAGTGAGGAGGGAGGAGAAAGGTACGAAGGAGGTTTCGGAAGAGGACGCGATCGTAAAATCGCGCTGAATCCTGAAGGAAGCGGGCGATAGGCGAAGGGACTGATCGAGACGTATGACAGCAATTTTGAGTCTCTCGATCTGCCGGGGACCGGATTTTATCAAGTTGTGTGAGGGTTGGAAATAAGCATCTGCGAAGGCACGACGGAGCAGGAGGGAGTGTTAAATCGGGTAAGCCGGCAGCGCCTGCAACGGCAGCAAAGTCTGAAAGAAATATGAAGGAGCGGGTAAACAGAAGGAGCTGCCGACGGAGTTGGGAAGCGGCACGGTTTATAGACTAATAGTTTATACACGGCTCGACATAAACATCGCCGAGCAGGCTCTTTGAGGTCGGGACGATAAGACCTGTAAGAGGATTTTCGATGAAACGCAACACATGCAAATACACACGTGTACACACGCGCACATACATATGTACTTACGTACAGACTGTAAAAGACGTCGTTGCACATCGCGCAAAGGGAATGCTGAAAATCGAGCGACAAGCCGGCAAGTCAGGTAACTTCGTTTGAATGGTAATACGAAAGAACAAGGAAATATACCGAAGATTGCAGGAACGCAGAGGATGGGATCGAGCGGAGGGAAGACGCGTCTTTTTCCACACGTTATTCTCTTTTTTTTTCACTTTTCTTCCTCTCGCTCGCCGAGAATCCTGCAAGTTTCAACGATAGGGCGGCGAATAAAGTTCCGACGCCGGCGATGTTCCCGGGGTTTAAGTTGCAGCGTATTAGGGAAAACTACGGCGCCCGTAATCTTCCGCGAAATTGCGGCCGTTCGTAGCGCGCGCGCGCGCGGAAAATGCATTTCGCGTTCGCGATGTTTGAACTCGGATCGAGGAGTCGGAAATAAACGCTTTCGTATCGTCCGCGTCTCGCCGCAATTAACCCCCTGTTAGTCGCAAGTGTATCCAATAGATACACGTTCAGGCTACAACGTATCGCCGTTTGTTACACGGCTTCGAGATCGAACTCGTCCTTGTCAGTGTTTTTTTTTTCTGTTTTATTTGTTCTTCACTGTTTTTCTTTTGCGTACTTTAGTGCCTGGTCTATTAGCAAACTGCTAATGAGAGGAAAAATCGCCTCAAGAAGCAGAGAAAGGTAATGGGAAAATTAGTATATCTGTGAGATACATTGCGACCATTCATGGGTAGAAAAATATTACGACCAACGGAGGATTACGGTGGTTAGCCCGTCAAACTATTTTCTCAGAAATCTTTTTCAACTTTAGCCGCACATTCAAATCCTTAGAAATGTGATCTACACGTCTGTAAAGTTAGAACACGATTAACTATTCAGATGCTAAGATATTCGCAACTAAAGGTGACATTTTTTATAGATATTTCTTAAGGTTAATCTGCTATTTTTAATTTCTCCCAAATGACATTTAGGATTTTTATGAAAAACTGTGATATCAAGGACTAATGTAGAAATATCACACAACAATTTCAGAGTTACTGACTATTTGATTTTGAAAAACGTACACATAGGATATTTATAATTTACAGTAACACCCACGATATATACATGTATATACATATACACACGCGTATTTAAATATTTATATAGCATTTTCTCCATTATGTAGCAACCTCTATTAGCTCGACTAACGCATGAATATAACACTAACAATAAAAATAAATAATATCTCAGTGTTTGTAATATTGTATACATGTTCGCCTCAATTTCGTGCGCGAGGTTCGGAATTAACATTTATTACTTAGATAGTTAGATAAAGTTATATGAAAGTATTTCTTTTCTTCAATAAATAATAAACTCATGTAGGGATCTCTCAATATCGCCATTGGAAATCCAGCGACTGAAAATCGCATGGAACAACTGAGAGAAGGTTACAAACTATACAAATCAATAACGACAACGAGTATCGGATCGATGAAATGTTAGGGGAACATTGCCATGCGCACAGTCGCAAAGTACAATCACGCGCCATCAAAAGCAAATTCGACCTGGAACGCCTTATCGTGAAATTAAGATCTGTAAAGGGGATGTACTTTTTACTTTATCTTGTAACGCGCAGCTATCTTTTATCGTAAAACCGTCGGATATAACGCCTCGACAGTTTTACGAACGATTAGAGATACTTCCACGTTCGACGTTTCTATAAATTTCGAAGGCAAGTTACATTCGCTGGGGGGAGGGGGGGGGGAGCGAACGACCGGTTCTCGATTCGTGCCGGGAATTCTGATCTTCGACAGGCGAAACAACGCGGCGCCTATAGGGGACATCATAAACGTTTGCACATGATAATAATACAATCAGAGCCAGGCAGCGGCGTACTGATACCGGCTGTAATGTTAAGAGGTTAACTGAACAGCTCCACCCCGACGCGGGGGCACACGCGTGATGCAACTATGCATGCGATTTGCATCCCTCGCCGGCTCGTTTACATAATGCATTATGCATTAATGCCTCGGCGTAAGCAGGGTGTATGTAAGTGCGTGACGCCCCGAGATGTATATACGATAATAATAACGGCCATTCCGATCGTATACTTTATTTGCCCCGTGGGCTTCCGAAATATCTCCCGCGGAAAATAGCCCGCAACAGCCAGTGGAAACATTGCCCCGTATCGCCGCGAGAACAAGAATATACATATCAATTCGGTACCTGTAACGTCTCCTACGTAACCCGTGATTCATGTTACTGAACAATTTTTTAACGGTTTTCCCCTCTCCTTCTCTTTTTCTCTTTCTCTATTCCTTTATCCCCGAATTTCCGATAAATGTCGCCCGGTTGTAATGCAGCGGAAATAACGCAAACGGCTCGCTTTGTGTACATATATATATATATATATATATATATACGCTATATGTCGCGAATATTCCAGCGCTTTGTTATTTTTCCTTACGTATGATAAATGGCGGTAAGATTAGACGCCGCTAATGCTGTACAAATTAGCCTCTAATTGACCTATTTTTTAAATTTCCTCCGTTTATGTTATATTTAATTTTGTACGGATATCTGTTGTAAACGTGCGGTAAATTTTCGCGTCACGTAATTAGTGCGACGCGTAACTTGTCAGCATAAATAAATAAATAAATAAATAATCGGTGGCTGCAATTCGGCCACTCGATCATTTAATCGGACAGACGGCTTTCTGTGGAATAATATATATCTGGATTTAAATTAAACTCTCCCTTCTCCGATCCCTCGCTCGAAAATTGAAGATTATTAATTGTATTTACATTCCCTTACAAAAATATCTCACCGTTTTTAGTCCGCGAAAAGCGTTAGTATGAGTAACGTACATTCGGCTGAGTGAGCATGACTCTGTTTTTAGATCGGAAAGCGATACTTTTCCGCTAACAACAAGTAAATATAGCGGATTGCATATCCGAATGATATTAACATACTATTAAATATTTTAGAATTTGGAAATGTGTAAACGTATATTCAATTACTACTATAAAATATTTGCTTAACACTCACGAATACTGACGTTGCACATTTTGAAGTCGCACGTAGTAAATGCACGACTCTTTAATGTGCTTCTTACCGTATTGAAATGAAACTGATTAAAAGAGGAACATTAACGTGCTGTCACTTATCAGCTGGAACACGAGTATTGAAGACAGGCAATCTTCTCAAAAATATCCATGCATACCAGCATGTGCTCATCGTATTCCTTCATTTAATAGATTGCACGTGCCTGAAGGTGTGTTCACACCAAGCGGAGGAGCACGAACAAACATCTCCGAACAAGTCCGAAAAGTGAGTATGGATAAACACATTTTCTTTGATGTACCGACACGAGATCGAACACCTTCGCTGATGTTCGTATGCTCGTGCTTACGGCGCTGTTCATACTCACTTTTCGGACTCGTTCGCTTGGTCTGAACGCATTTTGAGAGATGCAAGAAACGAGCATAAAAATGTTGGAACAAGTAAAAACGGGCCAGAAACGGGCCACATAAGACATAAAAACGGTGAAATATTTCTGCAAGGCAATTTGGTGAGATTTTGGCGATCTTAAAGATTATGACAAGCTAAAAACTTTAAATTTTAAGGAAAGATTATGTAACACGGGTATATACATTGCTAGAGAAATTCACCCCGTTTGCGCGGACTGTTTGTAAACGAGTGTTTATCGTGGTAGGGGTGAGCATTGTATTATAACGGTTAAGTAGTGCCGGGCTAATTCGTTTCCTGGCGAGTCGCGGCGAGTTAAGCTTCCGGAAACAGACTGCGAATGTCTCTTACAGACTTCATTAATGAGTGTTGAGGGTCTTTCGGGGCAGTAAATTTACGAAGGGTACAAAGTTT